>NW_026056010.1:0-51643 GCF_023758025.1 Alternaria triticimaculans
ACTATTAAAAAATATAAAGCTAGATAGGTAGCTAAAGGCTTTCTATAAAAATATAATATTAATTATAAAGAAACTTTTGCTTCTACTAGTAAGCCTAGTATTATTAGGCTATTATTAGCTATTTTCTACTATCTAGATTAGAAAATCTATACTTAGAATATTAAATAAGCTTTTTCTAATATAGAAATAGATAATAATAATATTTATATACAATTGCCTATAGGCCTAGAAGAATATATCTTAAAAGAAGCTTTAAAAGATATTATAGATAAAAGTTTAATAGACTTTATTAATAAAGCTTTTTTAAATAAAGACTTTAATAATCTAGTTTATAGATTAAATAAAGCTTTATATAGTCTAAAATAAGCTTTTAGGTAGTAGTAATTATTTTTAACTAAAATTCTAGAACAACTAGATTTTAAAGTTTTAAATATAGATAATAGTATTTTTATATATAATACTAAATCTATTATATTAGCTACACACGTAGATAATATATTAGTATTTGCTAAAAATATAAATCTAGTTAATAAGTTATATAAGAATTTAACTAGAACTTCTAAATTAGAAATAACTAATTTAGAAGAAATTAAAGAATTTCTAGGCGTAGAAATAATTAGAGATAGATCTAAGAGATCTTTAATTATAACGTAAAGAAGTTTTATTAATAAACTATTATTTAAATATAATAAGCTTTTAAATAAGCCTAAATCTATACTTTTACCTATAGAAGTTAAATTATCTAAAAATTTAGAAGATAGTTCTATTATTAAAGACTATTAAAAAGAAATAGGTAGTTTAATTTATTTAACTATATTTACTAGGCCTAACCTAGTTTATAGTGTAAATTACCTAGCTAGATTTATATCTAATTCTAGTCTAGAACATTATAAATATTTAAATTTTATATTTAGTTATTTATTAAAGACTAGTAATTATAGCTTAGATTTAACTCTATAATCTTTAGAATCTAATAATTCTAATAATAATACTATTAATAATATTAATAATAGTATTAATTTATTAGGTATTAGTAATTTAGATTAGAGAGGTAATTTAGATTCTCGAAAATCTACTACAGGTAATATATTTATTTTAAATAATTCTAAAAGTAATTATAATAATAATATAGCTATTAGTTAGATTTTAAAACTATAAAAAACTATAGCTATTTCTAGTGTAGAAGTAGAATATATAGCTTTAAAAGAAGCTACTAAAGAAAGTTTATATCTTAATAATTTTATTAAAGATCTTTTTAATAATAATTCTATTAAAGAATTTAGTTCTATTTTTAATAGAACTAATATTATTAAAATAGATTCTTTAAGTGCTATAGAACTAGCTAAAAACTTTGTTTTTTACGCTAGAACTAAGCACGTAGATATAACTTATTACTTTATTAGAGAAAATCTACTAGATAATAAAATAAATCTAGTTTACAAAAATACTAGTACTATTCTAGCAGATAATCTAACTAAATCTACTAGTTATTCTAAATTTAAAGATTTTATAAATAGAATTAGTCTAGTTAAACTAGATTAATTATTTATAACTAGTTATTATTATTATAATTTATTTATAATAATAAAAATAGTATATTAATACTATTACTACAGAACTTAGGTTTTTAACCTCTAAGTTCTTATACCTTAGAGATTCTAGTCTAGGCTTTATATTTAGTTATTATTATATAACTATTTATATTAGTAAATAGAAATAAAAATAGAAATAGGTTTTTAGTTTTAAGATAGTTATTAAAACTTCTTATATAAATTATTATTAATAAGTTAGTTATAAAAACTACTTATATTCTCTTATTATTTAGTTATTATAAACTATAGCTTAAGAGAGTATGTAAAGATTATAATAACTTAGTTATTATTATCTTTTTATTATTAAGCTTTGTTAAGATTATACTTATTATAATTTCTTAACAAATTAGAAAAATTTCTAGTAAATCTAATTACTTACGTAATTAAGATTTTAGTAGCTAGTTTTAATCTGCTATACTAGAAGATTCTAAAATACTTTTATTTATCTTAGCTTAGTTAATATTAGAGTTATTACGTAATTTAATAACTTTTATCTTCTTATCTCTCTTTCTGTAATTACTAAAAGATCTAGTAATAAACTAATTATTAGTTTATATAATATAACGCATAGACTAATATAATTAGTACTAGTCTAGATTATAAATCTAGAAAATAAGAAAGATTTAGTAGACTTAGATTATAAATCTAGAAATTAAGTAGATTTAATTATAAATCTTTATCTTTAGGTAGAAATAGGTAAATATTTACATAATTATTCTAGTAGCTATTTTCTATAAAAGAAATAGTAATTTTCTATAGTTATTCTTTACTTAGTAATAATATTATTACTTTTTACTTACTATCTACTCTATAATTAATTATTACAATCTTTATTAGTTATACTATTTATTATAGTATTTAACTACTTTATTTTAACAAAGCTATATTTTATTATTAGAGAATAGTTATTATTACCTTTCTATTCTTTACAATTACTTATTATAAAGTTACTACTATCTTTATCTCTAATAATACTTTTAATAATATTATTAAGCTTTTTATATATATAAAGCTAAAAACTCTTAAATAACTTTATAAAAAAGTCTTTACTAATAATACTACTACTACTAATAAAATAATTATTAATATACTTATAAATAAATTTTAAAAGAAAGTATAAAAATAAGTAAAATATATTTTAGTTAAAGTTTAAAGTAAGTAAAAGTAATAAGTAAATTAAGTAGACTAGTAATTAATAAGCTTATAAGCATGTACTATAACGTCTTTTGTAGCGTGATATTAGGCATTACTAATGTAGGTGCTAGCAGTTTCAGGGTTGGTGACGAGAAGGGTACATGGTGGGGACATCAGGGGTAATGAGGTGGGGGTGACGTAGCCCGGAAACGGCTGGCATCCTGGCGGCACGGGCACCACCCCACCTGTAGCCCCATGCGATAAGGTTGACACAGCTGCAGGGTCTCTTGATCGAACGCAGTGCGCGGTATATATGTTTTCAAATGCCACATCTGGTTCCCGTAATCTCTGGTTTCCAAATTGCCAACGTTAGTAGTATTTTGAGCAATCCGACGCCATTGACCCTTCTGTTTATTCCAAGCTTCGCACTCAACCCTCTTGAATGACATCATGAACTCCGATCCAGCGATGGTATCATCAACAGAGAGCCGCCAGCAACTCCAAACCCCCCCTCCGGATTCCGATGAGCACGGGCCCAAAGTAACGGGTATCGAAGAGACGTTGGTCGAGCCGCTTAAACCAGCTGAACAAGCGCAAACGCCCAACCTTAAGCGACCAGCACAGCACGACGACGATGCCGAAACCAAGACGCCCTCAAAGGTAGCGAGGAAGAGCGAAGCCTCACGTGGACCAAGAACGCCTAAGAAGCCAGCACAGTCTGAAGAAGCGCTTGCGAAAAAGCTCGCGTCGGCGAAGAAGAAAGAGGAAGAGGCCGCAGTCAAAGCCGCCAACGCAGCGAAGAGGAAAGAAGCTGCCGATGCGAAGAAAGCCGAGCGAGAGCGAAAGAAGCTAGTCGCGCAATGGAAGAAGGACTGGAAAGATTGGGTATCCAACAACCAGACCGAGGAGACACTCACTTCCGGCGAGCTAGGAAAGAATGTAAACGTCAAAAACGCGAAGGCATTCTTCGACCTGAAGTCAGATGAGCTCAAGTGCATCCCACATCGCCCCTCCGTGAACGCATTCAACCAGATGCCGCAGCGGGACTACAGATGGGATGATTGCGGGAAACTAGCCTTTCGCAAAGAAGCCATGCTCGCCGGCGTATCGCAGGACAACGAGCAAGAGTTCCTTGCCAAAGGGAAGAAGCTGTTTGCGGATAAACACGCCAGAGGGTAAGCGACCGATGTATACTGCAGCTGCAATGATGCTAACACTCTCCAGTAATTACGACAACCTCTTGTATGCCAAAGGGGGAAGGTCCGGGGCGGAGATTGCACGCTACAAAGAGTCGATGCGACAAGACGAACTCAGGCGGATGCGCGAGGATGAGGAGGATAGGTTGATGTGCGAGAAGTATGGGGATGACCATAACCGGAGTGGCTACTAGACTCTCAATAATCTGAAAGCCCTAGTCTTGTTCTTGGGCTTTGTGCAGTGAACCTGTTTTCGTGAGCAAGTGTTTTCTCGGAGCCTTGACGTGGGGGCTACCATCGTTGTGTCGTACTAGGCACCACCATCATTCCGAAGAATCTCGATATTGCTAGTTGTGGTAGTTTACCAATATCTCGATGCGTCTTGACGTGGCATCCAAGATAACTGTTTTGGTACATTTACCCCGCAGTGTGCAGCAAGTCTAACCCTTGCTTGGAAGGCAAGTTGATAAAGCGGCACAGTTGTTCCAACGTCGCTATTCCCTGAGTACCTTTATCGCATTGTCTTACATGTGTTGAGCTTCTCCCAAAGACATTGTAGAAGTGTCTTACCGCCGCTGCTATAAGACCTCGGGAACTTCTCTTTCGAATTCACCCAACATGCCACCTCGTCGCCGAGATTCGAAAATGGCAGCAGAGACGCCATACCCTGTCGTTAAAGAGGACCCCGCCTCGCTGTCCCCACCCCAACAACAACTACTGACTCCACCTTCATCAACTGTCAAAGTTAAACGTGAAGTTCTGTCCCCGCAGGAGGAGGTAGAAGCCTCTCCTACAGCAGCGAATAGATCGAAACGCAAACGCCCGGCCACGCCCGAAGAGAGTGACTTTGAGCCTCTCACACCCGACAAAGCAAGCAAGAAGTCCAAATACCCCGTCACGCCAGTCAAGAAATCACGCAAGAAGAAGACGAAGACCCCAGCCGAACTTGCAGCTGCTGCAGAAAAGGCCAGACTGAAAGCCGCGAATGAGGAGCGGATAAGGAAAGACAAGCAGGGGAAGACAGATTGGAAAGAGTGGCTTGCCAATAACAAAAATGACGACGACAAGAACTCGCTCGATGCTATTGGGATCCAGTGTCTTACCAAGACTATGTGCGAGAAACAACTCGGCTTGAAAAAAGATGACCTGAAGGCTCTGCCGTTCGAGGAGAGACTAAATCCTAATGGTGCCTCTTACGCGGCAATGCGACTATACAGCTACTCCGATGCGCTCCGTCTTGCTTGTAGGAAGGAGGCAATTCTGGCAGGTTATTCTCAGGACAACGAGGAAACCTTGATAAAAATTGGGCGAGAACTGCTGCAAGAAAAGAAAGGGTAGGTTGTTTTGCGTATCTCTCCTGGCATCTTGCGTATACTGACTTGGAACAGAAATATCCCACCGCATTACGCGATAATGAGGATGGCTAGGACACGTAAACAGCGCGGGGGAGGGCCAGACTCAACCTCAGACTCAGAGGTCGTTTCCAACCCTGGCGAGAACAACATACCATCTATTGAATATCTCATGACACATCCTGAGTCAGAGTGGGGATGTGGTCCGAAAGAATACAAGGGAAAGTAGCGAGATAGAGGTGTAGTAAATCTGCAACTCCAATTTGACCTGTCGGATTTGCTTAGTCGTCATGTTCGCATTCCTATCGCTATGAGATTAGCTACAAGAAGTCTTGAACTTCGTGTGACAGTAGATATGTGTAGCTGACTAGTGTGATATCATCGACGGCGGTAGGGCAACCATCCGCCAACTGTGAACAAGCAGCGGCTGTCTTGGTAATCGAGCCGCGCTCACTAAGTGTTGAATAAATTGCTGTAATCGTTGCTCCGTAAAGACAAAGACGCAGAACAAAGAGAAAGACGGGCCGTTGGGAGTCAGTAAGCACGGCTGCGGGTTTCTTCACAACCCGGGAAATCGAATGCCGCTCGAACCAGACACGACCGCCGCGGAAGTGGCTCTGTATAGATCCGGAGATATGATCGAGCTTTGTGTGGATATCGAAGCTTGTTTAACCGTTTTGATGTGATTCGTCGTTGATGCCTGGGTGGCTTGCAGCTGTCAGCCTCTGCTCCTCCCTGCTAGAAACACCACAGGAAGGAATGACGACGATCAAAGGAAGAGACAAGAAGAGTGAGATACAGGAAAATAGCAGTGGCGATTGCAGGTCGATCCGGGGCCTCTCGTACTTAATGCGCGGAGATGGAGGTTAATGCTTGAGTGAGTCGGCGCAATGTTAGGGCGTGGTCGCACGGTGTGGCGCTTCGCTCGCAGCAACGGCCGTGGCTTTGGCCCCCGATGACGTTGAAGCCACATCCCTCGCATAGAGGGCCGGAACGATGCCAACATCATGCCGATTATCCTCCACATACCTCACATAAGGCCAACCACACAGATATGGAGGCGCAAGAGATGAAGTATTTAGATAGCAGGCTGCGATGGCTATCGTTCGGCATCTCAAGCCTGCCAACGACTCTGCAACACAATCACAACAAGTCGAACAAACCTTGGAACTTACTACCCTGAAAGCCATCTGAACAGATCCTCTCGACATGGTGTCCAACATCAAGTTCAACCCCGCATCCGATATTCCCGACCAGTCTGGCAGAGTGTTCCTGATCACCGGTGGTATGTGGCGTCCTTTACGTCCGATCCAGCAACCCCCTCACTAACCTTCACAGGCACCACTGGTCTTGGAGCATCATCGATATCTTTCCTCGCATCCCATAACCCTGCACACATCTTCTTCAGCGGCCGCAACAATACCCGCGCCAATGAACTCATCTCCAGGATCGCCAAAGCCTCACCCTCCACCAAAGTAACCTTCATCGAGTGCGACCTCGCAAGTCTCGCATCCGTCCAATCTGCCGCCAAACAGTTCCTGTCGTCATCTGATCGCCTCGATGTTCTTATGTGCAACGCGGGTATCATGGCCGTACCCGACGACGTAAGCAAAGACGGCTACGAAATACAATTCGCAACGAACCACCTCGGCCACGCGCTACTCATGAAGCTGCTCATGCCCGTCATGCTCAACACCGCATCGCAGCCCAACGCTGATGTCCGCATCGTCAACCTCTCATCCGTAGCCTACAAACAAAACGTGCCTTCCACCGGCATCGAGTTCTCAAAGCTCAAGATCAAAGGCGCAAATTACGGCTCTTTCTTCAGCTTCAACAAATGGGTCTGCTACGGCCAGTCCAAGCTAGCCAATCTGCTTTACGCGACTGAGTTGGCTGCTCATCACCCGAGTATCACGTCTGTGGCGGTGCATCCTGGTTTTATTAAGACGGACCTTTTCGCGAGCACGAACTTTATGGATCGTCAGGTTGTGAATATCATCTCCGGTGGAAATTGGCTCGATACCGAACAGGGTGCGTACAATCAGACGTGGGCGGCTACTACCAAGAAGGAGAACTTGGTCAATGGAGCTTATTATGAGCCGGTGGGTGTGAAGACTACGCCGAGTACGAAGCTGGGGCGGGATCGGGCGTTGGCGAAGGAGTTGTGGGAGTGGACTGAGAAGGAGTTGGAGGCGTGGGTGTGAGACCTGGAGATCTCGGTCAGCGTTTTGATTTGCGAGTCTTGAATAGATCGTATCCGTAGATATGCTTGTTGTACTTTGGTAATTTCTCGTACTTAGACTTTCTTCATTGGTAGCACAGCCCATAATGCGCAGCAGGCGGCCTTAACGTTCAGAAGGTCCCCGCTTGTTGTCAGTAGGCGCACAATACCTCGGTTGGGCACCTGACAGCAGTGTACGGATACTTTTCCGTGAGTAACGTTATAAGTAGTGGTGTACTCGCCGTCGTGGTGGTCGTTATCGCGGCAAGCAACACTTGGACGTCCACCTTTGGTCGCTGCTTCCAGACGACCTCGTGGTAGCAGTGATCGACAACGCACCAGAAGGTTTCCAAAGTGCTGGTAAACCGTTTCGCTCCACAACCCCATGGGGTAGTGGACGTTTTCGCGATCCGTTGGCCACCTCCCTTCGCTATCGCACCCGCACACCAGGTGAACACGGCCGTGAAGCACGAGGACGACCCGACAAATTCTCTTGAGCACATGGCCTAAACGATCTCTACTGTGATCCTTCCATGGCACAGGCTCGGATGAGGCACCGCTGCACACCAGCCGCACCGCTTAGACGGCAACTAGCCATTTACCAAGAACCATCAATGCGGCGTCTCATTGTTTAGCATCACCAAGTACCGAAAGACGAACCCGGTCTGCCCCGTGGAGAAACCAAGCAAAGTTGTGGGATATTCCTTTGTTGGATGATGGCCAAGACGATGAAGGCCCGGCGGACTGACTTGGCTCCGCGTTGATTGGCCCAATCCACAGCGGAAAGACTTTTAGCTCCTTCTCCCCAGCCAGCGGCCTCGAGACGAAACCTCAGGCTAAACCGCAAACCAATCCCACCGCGGACTTGTGTCATCCAGAAACCTGGTGGGGACCCATAAACCACGCACCGAAAGACCGCGTCTAACACCCCATCCGTGCGACAAGCGTGCACGCCATCTAGTTTCCCCGCAATGGCAGCGCAGGCTCAAGATCTTGGACGTGTCTCGGCCCCCTTGGCCTAGGCCCAAGTGCGACGTTGGCCTCGACTGACAAGCTATGAAAACACTTGACCTCGCGCGACATGGCGCAACACCAAGATTTCGGTGGCTTGCCAATGTGCCTTTTCTCTGCGACAAGACCACGAAGACTCCAGGGTCGGGGCTGGGCTCCTCACCGGAACCAGTCACGAGTAGTGGGCTCGGAGTATCAATGCGACGTTCATGTCAGGAAAGAGTCTTGGTATTTTGCGGGTTACCTTCCCGGGACGAGGGACCGTATTTCGTGTCCTCATTGCGACGTCAGCCAGGATGGACTGGGGAGGAGGAAGAGCAAGGGATGGCATGATGGAAGCCGTCAACTCTACGCCAGAGTGCTGCGTCCCTCGTTGAAGGTTGTACCAACACTACGTGAGCGCCTACTCCCCGCTGAACAGCAAAGTTCACGATGCGGGCACCACTAGACCGAACACGAGACCACCGACCACCGGCTCCGACATACCTGTCCTTGCCCAAAAAACCACCGGAGGCGGCAAAGCCAACCCAGCACTAAGCACGCCCAGCACCTAGGGTACGCCCTCCGAGCTTGTGTGCCGCACGTTTGCATCTTCGCGATTCGGCAGAACGCACAATGATAGTCCTTTTCCAAGACCAAGCCAGCGGGCAGACTTGCCTTCGGGGACCCCGCGACCCCATTCCCCCAGCGCCCATTCAGCCTCAAGTGTATTTCCAAGGCGGCCGGAAGAAGCGCGCTTACCATGTCTTGGAACGCATGCATGCGCGGAGGTACCTAAGACAATTGTCGTGTGATTTCGGAACATGGTTTCCAAGGTTGTGTGGAGAGAAGGATCTGGGGCGAAAGTATGGGATCCACTGCACTTGTGCGACGCTGGAGGGCGGGGATGGGATGGTGTATAAGAGTGCTACTCCACGTCTCCCCGGATTGTTGATTTCCCCAGATCAACCAGCGAGGGCTTCGGTGATCCAACGGGCGTCTTACCCCTATACCTCTTCATACTTAATACTCTTATCTTTTCAGAGAGGTTTCTTTGAACGACCACCCATCATGACTGAGAAGAAGAACGATGTCGTCATGCTCGAGCAGACGATGACTCGGGATGAGGAGCTCATGAAGCCTGTGCCCATTGTCGGCAAGGTGGATTACTCTGGTGCTTACGAGAAGACTGATCCACGAGAGATTGCGCTTGTCAAGAAGCTGGACCGATGGATTATGCCCATGTTGTGGAGCATGTACTGGCTCAACTACCTTGGTATGTTACTCCACTGTCACACTGATCTCCTTTGAAGCATGCACTCACAACCCACCCTATCTAGACCGCAACGCCATCGCCCTAGCCCGCCTCGACGAACTCGAATTAGACCTAAACCTCACCAGCGAGCAATACCAAACCTGCGTGTCCATCCTCTTCGTCGGCTACCTCCTCGGCCAAATCCCCAGCAACATGTTCCTGAACCGCACCCGTCCATCGCGCTACATGGGCTGCTGCATGATGCTCTGGGCCGTCGTGTCCGCCTTGACAGCCCTCTCCAAAGACTTCACCGGCCTCCTCCTAACCCGTTTCTTCCTCGGCGTAACAGAAGCGCCCTACTACCCCGGCGCCGTCTACCTGCTCTCCATGTTCTACACCCGCAAGGAAGTCGCCACCCGCATTGCCATTCTCTACACCGGAAACATCCTCGCGACCGCCTTCGCCGGCCTCATCGCCGCAGGCATTTTCCACGGTCTCGGCGACGTCGCTGGCATCACGGGATGGCGCTGGCTGTTTATCCTCCAGGGTGCTGTCACCTTTGTCATCGCCGTTGTTGGCTTCTTCCTGCTCCCTGGTAAGTTCTCAGAACGACTGTACGAAGTGCATGTGAGACATACACTGACTTCGCCCCTCCACCTCCACAGACTTCACGCACAACACATGGTGGCTCACACAAGAAGAGCGCGACCTAGCCACCAACCGCATGGCCCTCGACACCGTCGGCAACAAGGGTGAGACGTCCGTCTGGGCTGGTTTCCGCCAAGCAGGCAAGGACCCCATGGTCTGGATCTTCGCTTTCATGGCTCATATGCATCTTGCCGCCAACGGGTTAGTAAATATCCATGTAACGAACTGTATGTGAAGATAAATTACTGACGTTCGTACACTCATCTTTAGGTTCAAGAACTTCTTCCCTACCGTTGTCCAGACTCTGGGTTTCAGCAAAACCATCACGCTGGTTTTGACCTGCCCGCCTTACCTCATTGCTGGTGTTGTTACGATTGCTGTCTCGTGGTCGTCTGGAAAGTTCAACGAGCGTACTTGGCATATTACTATTTCCAAGGCTGTTGCTACCTTTGGTTTTGGACTGGCTTGTGCTGAGATCGGTACAGCGGGTCGTTACGTCGCTATGATCATCTTCACCATTGGCACTTATGGTGTTAATTCGCTCATCTTGGGTTGGTGTGGATCGACATGCGGTCAGACGCCCGAGAAGAAGGCTGTTGCTATTGGTATTGTGACGACGGTTATGAACGCTTCGTTTATCTGGTAAGTTCCTCCACGCCCCTCCATTCCTCAACATCTCAGAGGATCTGTTGCTAACATGGATACCAGGACACCATACCTATGGCCCAAGTCCGACGAGCCTCGCTACATCATCGCGCTCAGCTCCTCGGCTGCGTTTTCCGTTATGACTGCGCTGTTGGCGTGGGTGGCGAAGATTCTCTTTACCCGCAAGAACAAGAAGCTGCGCGAGCAGGATAGCGAGAACATGACTTTCTACGTCTACTAAGCGTGCAGTGTTGTCATGATTGGCACGCGGTACGATGGTGGAGAACGGGAATCGGCTGGCAAGAGCTGGCGCAGATTAACTGGATGATAGTACATTACAAGCAGAGAGCTTGATGGATATGCATATATGAATGACGAATTGTTCAACTTCAAAGACTAGCTAGTAGTGATGATGTGATCCCACCATTTGACATCCGTTCTGCGCGTACGCCTTAGCCGCCCCAATTCCCCCCTCGCTGAATTCCATCGACCCACTCACAAATTGCACCCAACGCGCGACCCCAGACAGCATGAAATCAATTCTATTGATGCCAACGAAACACTCGATGCACAATGTTTTACCCCAAATTCCACCTAGGCTCCACGGCTAGCCTCTTCCCCAATCCGGAAACCCCGCTAGCCTATATTGGTGTCACCACACGCGAAATCAGGCAGACGCGCAGCGCGCTTTTCGCTTCTGGACCTGAGCCATTTTCGTGCTGCTGAAGATGACGGTATGAGGTCAAGTTGCTGCGGATGTGACGAATCACATTCAGTAAATCTGTCGTTGGGGGAGGCTAGGGGAGTGGATATATGATTGAATTGCGCCGTAAGCCATGAAGAAGGAACTAGCTACGTATGTTTTGAGGTTCGCGTATATGGAGCTGATAGCTCGTTGCCTGCGCGACTGGCTTCCTTCCTACTTCCAAAGCGCTCCAAAGAAAGAGATAGGAAAGATGGGGTTGTACTCCGTAACGCCTGAGCTATGCTTTTGTGTCCTGGGTATGCCATTCTGCGGACAGATATCAAGTGGAAAGGAAGAGGTATGAGAAGAGAAGAGCAATTGGGAAGAGAAAGAAAGACGAGAGAAGTGGGAACTAACGGCAAGAGATGGGGTGAAGCCCATCAAACATGCCCCATCGCCCTCAGTACCGGCGCGGTTCAGGCGGTCTCGGCACCCTCGCATGCTGCGCGCGATGCCTCCTACCATCTCTCTCACGCCTACTCCCATTCATCTCAACGAAATTCCCCGGCGGATGTGTCAAATTATGATTCCCACCCTTCAACTCCTTCAGGTCTTCACTATCGATCAACCTTCTCTGCCACAAGTATTCAAACAACCGGAAATCTGGTCGCGAAGTCCGCAATGTCTGCCCCCGCATCGTGTGCTCGTACGCCAAATGGTTCATACGCATTTTCCACGCCTGCCTCCCCTGATCACACGTTACTTCCCAGTCGCACAGCGGGCATTGGGCAGTCAGCGGTGGTTCCTCGCCGCGGAAGTGTGCGTGGCAGTGTGTTTCCCACTCTTCTTTGTTCTGCGAGACGTAGTTGCAGTTCAGAAACCAGAAGGCGCATTCGTAGACGGGGGTGCGGAAGTGTGCGGGCGGTATCTCCAACACGCCGTTGTTGTCTTCGAGGAGCGGGACGCCAGACAGTTGGCTGACGAGGCCGGTGCTTATGCTTGTTTCGGTGGGCGTGGCGTCGGTGATATCGGTGATGCAGGAGCGGAGTGAAGGAGGGTTGTGGGTTGGGTTGTGCTGGTGGAGGAGAGCCCCAGGAGCCATCGACGATAACGAACCGCTCTTGATTGTGCTCCCGGTCGCACGCAGTAGATGCTCTGTATCCGTCTGAGGAAGCCCTTGCAGGTACTCCTCGGAGAAAAGGACTAGTCGCGCGGAAACGTCGGGCTGTTGGACCCAGTCGTCGAACGGGCGGGTCAAGACGCGATTATTATTGTCGTGTCTGAGGGCGGCGGCCAGCGACATGCTCGCCGTGGGACTGGCGGGGTGGGCTGCTGTGGCGCACGGGGGATCAGCCTCAGCCTCGTACGCAGATTCATTGGAGAGAAGGCTGAAGACAGCCTTGCGAACGACGGCATTGCATGCAAGCGAATCAGAACTCACTGGGTGGTCGCGAGGGCGTCGTATCTTCGCCCGGCATGGTGGAGTGTTGGCGATGCTAGCAGGAAGGGTAGGGCTTAGCGTGTCGACTCCCGCTCGCTGTCTGTGGGGTGATCCGTTTGCTATTAAGAACCGAAACTGACTTGTTCAGTCACGGCGAAACGGCGTCCTCGTATCTCAGGCGAAGGAATCTATCTGGGGAGCTAAGCGCAGCACAAATACCTGCAGACTTGCGGCTCTGCTGTGGTGACGAGATACCGGACATGACCCCGCTGCCCACCCTCTTTACGCACCACTTCATACATCAAGGTCTGAACTACTCGCCAGACTATCCGCTGTTGCGCCACGCCGATACTCGACGACCCGCTGTACGGGTGAGGAGGTGGATTGATTGGAGCGGTAAGGTGCATATGGACGGCTGCCAACAGAAGCGGGGCGGTGCCCGTCCAGCGAACACCCTCCCCACGCTGCTGCCGACCGCTTGTTTGGCACTGAACGGGTTCTCTCAGTATGGCGAACTGTCGGTGTGCCGTATCTTGCTCGTGGGCGGCTAATAGTCATGGTGGCTCGATGTGTTCAGGCTACTGCACGTTCATCTGCACTTTGATAGAGTGCCGTCCAGGGCATGTGACGATGAGATCATCCCCGTGGGGTGTTCGCACTTTATGGCCATATCGAATACAGATCTCTCGTCCTAGATGCAGTGGGAGTACGTATACCAAACGAAACAGAACTATCCTTCATCAACTCTAGAAGAGACGACGGATCGCATGTCTTCGTCATCGTCTATTATGCATGCCACACACCAGAATGAAGCGGATAGTGCCGAGCACATTGACTCATTGCCCTAGCTCCTAAGGTTGTCTTGCACCTGGACGCGACTGTCCTTGAGTTGCGCAACCGTGACCACTCTAGTTGAAATGTGGTCGCAATCAGATGCTGTTTACCTCGGTTCAAACAAAAGTATCTTGTTGGTATCATATCTCGACGATGCATAGCGGAGTGGTGCTGGCGAGGTCTTGGCGCCACCTTCGCGTTTCATCTGCCAGCCGATCCTACCTCATCCAGCGACTTGCGACACCACCTCCCGCTTGCACAAAGAGCGCATTCCACGATATGGATGCTCATGAAGATGCGATTCAGATGAAAGCTCTTCCTGGAAAAGACTGGGAACCGCCATGATTGTTGCTCCCAGATCAATGCCAACATCAGAGTTCGGCCGCATGCGAAGACTACCGTCTCAGAGTATCGTGTCTAAGCGTCTGACCGCGTCTGAGAGTCAGAAAACTGGGGATCAGCCTCGCATGGCTGCACGGGTACTTGGCCCCTTCATGCGCTTTACTTTTTCCATCCGAACCTCATGCCCTCTGCTAACGGCATCCTTGAAGCCTGCACTCCCCGTTCCGCCCTGTTCCCGCGTGACGAACGCGGTTCACTGCAACGGTACATCATTGCCTCGTTTTTGAACAGGATCGGCACAACCTCCATGCCCGCAATTCCCAACATCTCGCGTTAACATTTCGATCGACCGAGCTGTCACCGGCAGCTTCGTCGACATGCTGACGCTCCACTCGCTCTTGCACCTCCCTCCCGTACTCCTCGCTGGCCTCGTAGCACGCGCATACGCAGCCCCCGATGGCGTTATCGGCGACGACAAGGGCGCGGACAGGCCTACCTACGCGACAGCTCTCACGGGTGGCGAGGGCTGCGACTTCTCCGAGATTGAAGACATCCGCGATGGCTTCTCCGAGATGACGATTCTCTTCGCCGCCGCAACGCCCTTCGACCTGACCTCGCAGCCCGCACGAGAGTTCTTCGGCCCCTCGATAAACGCCAACTACACCGACATGATAGCCACGAACCTGCAACGCGCCGCCAACTTCGGCGTCCTGGAAGGAGGAATCGGCGCCGTAAACTCCGACATCCACATCCGCTGCGACGACCCCATGGACCTCTGCGACAAAGGCAACAAGCGCGAAGGCGACCACGCTGCCTACAACATCGGCAACGAACCGCACATCGTCTTTTGCTCCGACTACTTCCGCATGGACTCGCTCAATACCCGCATCAACAAGAAAGCCGACAATCAAATGGAAAAAGACCGGCTGATGGAATACTACAACCGCGCCTCCCTCTGGGCACGCATGGTGATGCACTTTGCCTCCATCGGCACAGCCGTCGTCCAACGCCCCATGCCTGCGCCCCCGAACTCCACATCCGAGTGGCTCATCTCCGTCTCCGAAGGCGCAATGAACACGTCCGTCCTCGCCGGCGTCCTCAACGAACAACCCGAAACACCCACCGATTTCCAAACTCTCAAATACGCTTACGGCGCCACGCGCTCCAAGCTCCTCGCCGTCCTCTCAACACAAATGTCGTACGACGCTGCCAACAATGCGGAGAACTATGCGTTGTATGCGCTGGCGCAGTATATCATCCAGAACAAGGGTTTCTATCCTGCGGTACCGATTATGGATTTTCCGAATGAGGCGAGTGTGCTTACGAATGAGAATTTGCAGGATGGCGAGAGGGTCAAGTATGCGTATTTCGATGCTGTGGATGTGGTGGCAAGGCCAACGGATATGGAACTCAAGGGTGCGCCGTTGCCTTCGAAGGGTGCGGTGGTGAGTGCTAGAGGAGTGGGCATTATGGTTGTTGCGTTGGGGGTTGGAGCTACGCTTCTACTGGCGCCGTTCGGATGAAAGATCAGGAGGTTCGCGAAACGGAATACCTGGTTTTTAACGAGCATGTCGACATTAGTTACGGGAACATTTCCCCGAGGCCTGTCGATTGTCCCAGTTACAACTACCGAGGAAGAAGAAGGACATCGCCACGCCATAACGCCTCCAAGCTCGTCCAAGATATAGGCCGCATCACATCCGATTCTACGGCGGCATCCAACACCCTGTCACCGACCGCGGATAACACATGCTTTGTGCATTACAACATGCAAGCCTGCCCGCGCAGAGCACATGCCATCGTCGGGCCCTCTTCTAAGAACCTGGGCTGGTGCTGTATCGTTGGCGACGCTGAAATTCATTCCGCGTCAGCAATGATACAGCACCAGCTCAGGCTTTCAAAAGAGGGCTCGTCACGAGAGACAAGGGTTTACCCGAGGACTTCGACCGTGGCCGAGGCAGCAGCATGCAATCGGTCTTGCTACCTACCTACCTATCTACCTACCTACTTACCTACCTTGGAACCCCCAACGCATATATCAAGAACAGCAAGCCCGGCGCGGGGCCTATTCACCTCGGGTGGGTGGGGGAGGCGGAGGGGAGGCGGCGGGGTGGAGGAGGGGCGGAGGTGGAAGTTTGTGTTCTCGAGGTCTTCATCAGGCATGACACGCGCTGTCTACCGCATGGTATCCAGTTCACCTTCCCTCCGTCCCTCTCCCCCTCCAAATCTACGAATACTCAGTGTCGAGCACCTAGCACCTACCATCTCCCCCGCACAGTCTTCTCATAGTGAGAATGACAACGTGTATAACACCTTCATCGTCTCGGCACTAGAAGTTTTTCTGCTGGTAACCGGGAGGAAGAGCGATTATACGCGGTGTCATTCACACTATGAGAAGATTGTGAGGGGGGTTGTAGGGAGCGCGATAGGTGGCTGGAGTAGGGATAAGAGGGGTTGGATATACAAGGAGGAGGAGAAAGAGAAGTCCCGACATACATCCCAAGAATAGCAACCCGGCGCTGGGTCCCTTTGCACCTTTCCTTCCCTCCCTTTCAACTTCAGTATCAAGCACCTAGCATCACCCGCACAGTCTTCTCAAAGCGGAGTAAGGATCGTGTATAATACCTCGCATCTGTCTCGTTTACTGGAAGTCTCTTCTGCTCTTTGCGCAGTAATAGGGAGTTGGAGCGATTATACGCGGTGTTTGCTGCACTGTGTGAAGATTGTGAGGGGGTTGTAGGGGGGCGAGATGGGTGGGTGGATGTGGGGATGGGTTGGGTTGGGATGGGTGTGGATGGGTGTGGATATGGGTATGGGGGAAATGATAGATGGGCTTTTATGTGAGAGAGAGAGGTTGCTGTTCATTGTTAAAAGGTTCAACATATTCTCTTCTCACCTTCTAATATAACAACTGCTTATATCCTAAGGCCTACTTATCTCGCTCCTATTTATCTGATTAGATAACTCTTTTTCTGCAGTTGACAAAACCTTCCCCGCGTTCTCGATTTCTCCATCCATCCCCATCTCCAGTCGAGTTATCATCTTCGTGCCCTCACTCTAAACCCAACCCCCCTGACATCGCGGCGGCGATTGAAAAGATCCCATCGTACTAATTCCGTCGACAGAACCATATCGTCTACTACTTTGGAAGGGGTGCCAGCGTCCATCGTCTGCCACGTATTCGTCTGGTCTGGTCTAGTCGGGACGATAATGCTCCCCGCAGGCCAAGTACCCTCTAAACCTAACCATCCTGCTCATAGCTTATGAAGTACGTAAGCCATAGTCATTCCGTCGCAGAAATTTCGTAGTACCTCATAACCGGAAACTTGGTCTTTGCGACACTGCTGTCCTGTGGGTCGTGTATCGAGATCGCTGGTATTTGTGATAGTGGAAGTGGTCGTAGTGGTGGTTT
This sequence comes from Alternaria triticimaculans, assembly GCF_023758025.1. Lineage (NCBI taxonomy): Eukaryota > Fungi > Ascomycota > Dothideomycetes > Pleosporales > Pleosporaceae > Alternaria > Alternaria triticimaculans. Next base: position 17,748 of record NW_026056010.1, read on the forward strand.
CCAGAGGAAGTAAAGTGCTACAGTGAATAAGATGAGGATGATGATGAGGATGACGGTGGGGGAATCCATGACGTGGTTCGAGTATGGGAACGGATGGTTTTGGATGTAGCGAGAAGATGGAGCGGATCCGACGTTGTTATATGCTCCGGTTTGCTCGCGGCATGAACCGTATCGAGATGTGTCTTTGAGTCTTATCATCTGAAGGCTGGAGAGTTCCTCGTCATACGTCGACCGTAACGGGTCTATCGCGCGAGAGACTCGGTATTGAGGTTTTGCGTCGTACGTACTGTATGGAGTACTCGCGCCTTTGACCCGAAGGGGCTTAACGTAGGATTCCATGGACGTTAGACTGGGGTTGTGTCTTATGGGCCGCGCGGTGTTTGTGATCTCGCTTGCTCGGTGATGATATGGTAAATTGGTGTCTGACAGAATATAAATGTATTTCTTAGACCATGTCGTCAAGTCGTGCTTTTGGGTCTTCATGAGCTGGTGACAGAGGCATCGGTGGTGTTTGTGGTGGCTGTAGGGGTGCTGGACTCCAGAGAACACAGAGGAGCATGGTAAGAAGAATCAAGAGAATGATGATCAGGCTAAGAATATCCATTGCCTAGGTATCTGAACAAGAAAGATTGGAGTTCACAGAAGAAGCTGGAAGAAGTGATCTGAACTCAGAGTTATTTTATGTTGCACGCCCCACTTGATGAAAGGGGCGCTGAGGACAGATGAACACGACGCATCTCGGTTGACTCGGTCTTGTTCCCAAATTTACTTTTGCGCAAGTATCTTGGAGAATGGCTGAGTATCTTGGTGTTGGCTTGGTAGATTACGGGCCATCTGCGCCCTTTCCCGATTGGGTTAGATGGGGTTGGTGTAGATGGTTTGTCCATGCATGCCAGCTTACATGGCACAGCAATGATATGTGTCGAGATACGCAAGGGAAGGCCTTGATGCAGATGGTTGTAGGGCTGTTATATGCAAGAGTTGTTTGACGGATGTTGTCCTTTTGGAGATTTGATTTGTTCGGTGAGAATGTCGGGGCGATGCAAGTGTACCTCGAATGACGTGTAGCATTACCATACTGACTGGTCGCATGCTCGAATAGACTTCGATGCTAGATTATATGTGAGTTGCTGGCTATAACATCGAAGGTGGTAACAATGGTGGATGCTTGACCCGAAATGCTGTCGCAAGTGGTAAGTACGCGGGGTCCTGCCGCGGAAGGAAATAGCATGTCGACATAACCATAGTGCTCCGGAAAGAGGAAGCAGTAGCGAATGCGAAGAACAAAGTATGGGGAACAGCTAGTACTTGGAGATTAACAAATCGTAGTGTCGTACGAGGTTCGGGCTCGACACAAGCATTGTAGATCGCTGGTGGGCAGCCGAGGCAGGCACCGACACAGTGGCTACAGTGTAATGAAATGAGGAGCAGTCACGGAACAAACCGGGGGTGGGATGGTCGACAAGATCGAGTGCTCGATCAGAGGGAATAAAGCGTAGCAACAGTCATCGTTTCCCCAGATTGACCCCTGGGATGCGCAAACTAGAGGTGATCGGACGGGAGCTACGGTAGGGTCGGCCAACGAAAAGACAGTCGTGTGCCGCCACTGCAATTTTCGGACCGCAGAAGAGTGCTGGGACACGGTCGCGCGCCATTGAAGAAAATGGCGGAGGAGATTCCCTTCTTGATCTCTAGGCGCACTCGGATCCCGGCGAGACGGCTCGTTGCGGTGAGAAGGTTTGTCCGAGCAGGATTGAGGTGTTGGACAGAGGGAGAGGCGTTGATGTGTATAGGACGCCAACGAAGGGCATGCGGATAGTTGGAGCTAGTTCCTGTTCCTGAGCGATGCTGTGATGACAGTAACCAGGTCGATGTAATGTGATGTGGATGCATGTCATCCTTTGAGGGTTCGGAGAGCTTGGCGGCCGGGAGCAGGGAAGGAGCAAGCGAGGTGGTGGGCGCTAGTGGGCTCAGCAGGTGGGCGCAAGACATCTTTCACATGTGATGGCGGTCCAACTTCTCACGCGCAACCAGACGCAATCTTGACGTCCAATCCAACACCCGAGTCTCTCACTGTCTAGTATATCACGCGCATTCACTGTCGCCGCCCGCTGGGGATGCGCCTGCTCACCGGCACTGTCTTGTCCGACGCCCCATCCCGGCAGCGCAGCCAGCGCCGTTGCGAATGCTCGTTCCTCACGTCATATCGCGCGCACTCTCTCAACACCTCCCAACCACGCCAGTCTCGACGACTCCACACGCACAAGCACTGTGACGACTTGTCGACGGCCTAAACCAGCGTCTCATCCAGCCCGGCCAAGCCGGTAGAGGCATCAAAGAGTAGACAGCAGTCTGTCCCTCGGCCTCACCCACCACCAAGCTGGAGACGTTGTCGCATCAGTCGTTCGCGGGGCTCGCGGGTGCTACGGCCAGGCGCCTCCCACGACCCGCCATGAACGATAAGGACCCGCCGCCGTTTGGCTGTACGCTTGCCGACGACCGCGCAGAGACTACTGACTGACGCAGCGCAGACACCTTCACCAACGACTTCTTCGACGGCCCGCCCGCCACCTACGACCACAATGGCCAGTCCATCCTCAGCGACATGGAGAACCAGCAGCTCGACAACTTCTTCTCCTCGACCAATCCCTTCGACCTCGTCGACTCGCAAGCCCTGCCACCCGCCCTCGACACCAAGGCGAGCGCCCACGACTACAACAACTGGGAAGACTTCATCGCCCCGCCCACCGTCCACCGCGTGACCAGCACCATACCAGACCAGGCTCGTCTGCAGAACAACTTCCACCAAGATCAGCAATTCCCTTCGTCACTCCACACAGATTTCCTGGGCAATACCCAGGATGAGCTCCAGGCAGCCACGGCTCTCTTCAACCAGGCCCAGCCTTCATACACGAACGGCCGTTCGCACAGCTTCCATGAGCTGTCTACCGCCTCCAACGGCTTCGATGCGAGCAGGGCCCCCGATCTGAATCTCAACACGCTGCCCATGACAATGCCCCAACACGGCCTTATACACGAACGCTTGGGATCATTGGTACCGAACCACAACGCCCAGGCCACCGACACACAGTATGCCTCGCAATGGGCAGCGAGCCAGGCGCCACAACAACACCACTCCGAGTTTGGCCCACCGCTGCAGAAGCTCGACTTGAAGAGGTCGTATACTTTCGGCACCGACAACTCCTTCAACAGCCCATCCGGCTACTCAATACCCAACGGCCACCCGGACGCAGAGAGCGCAGCCAGGGCATCAATACAAGATATTGAAGAGACTTCGCACCACATCCTCCGAGCCGTAGCCGGCATACAAGGACCAAGTACCCCTACCACCTACACTCGCGGGCCACGAGACTCCGCCTCGCAATCCGACGACGCCGAATCCGACGACGAAGACGAAGACCGGCCAGCGAAGAAGCGGAAAAGGAGCCAGGTGCGATATAGCAAAGACACACCCAAGAAAGCCGCGCGCAATGCCAAGGCTCGGAAAGCGTCTACGGTGGAGGATAGCACAAAGAAGAAGAGGGCATCTACTGCGGCTCAGAAGGCACATCGCGAGAATCTTACTGAGGAACAGAAGCGGAATAATCATATTTTGTCGGAGCAGAAGCGGCGGGATTTGATCAAGCAGGGGTACAAGGATTTGAATGAGGTTGTGCCTGCTGTAAGAGGTGGCGGGCTGAGTAAGAGTCAGGTTCTTGTTGAGGCGGCGGCGTTTTTGGAGAAGCTGATTGAGGAGAATGACAAGTATCGGGTTTCGATGGGGTGATCTGCCGGATTGCCACTGCAGTGGACCCCCGACAGTTACCTGCTACCGCCATACGCTTTGTCACCTGCTAGCACGAAGACCCGACTACGATGCAACGGACCTACGCCGAACGACGCCCAGCCCGGAGCCACGACCCCGTCTCAGACATGAATCACACTCACGCGCATGCGTTCTACGAGGTCATGACGCCGTGATCCCATGATTGTACATGTGCTACAGATTACCAACCAACAAAAAGGAGTTTTGGGAAAGGAAGGGAGGGAGGGAGGGAGGCATTCGATACGATACCCCAACACACTAACTAGTATGAAACTAATCTTCTTGTAAATATTTAAGCGCTGAGGAATTTATTTTTTGTTCGAGATTGAGATGGCTATTCATATCCTGTCCTTTCTTGTCTTGTGCCGTTTCTCCCTACAGTAGCCCATACAGCCCTCTCTATCTTCCTTCACGCCGCCGCGGTCGCCGTAGCAGTAGCAGTAGCACCCGCCCCTCCCGCCGTCTCACTAACCCCCTCCTCCGGAACCACAACCCTCATACTCTCATCTCTCACCCTCGCAGGCCCCCTCTCAAACCCCCTCGGCACCCCCGCTACCCTCCCATGTACTTTTCCCCTTGCGCCCCCCGGCCCCGTCGCCTTCTTCTTCCTAGCGGCTACATAATCACATCTCCCGTAATCGTTGCAGAAACCCGTTTTGCACGCGTTGTTACTGCGGCAGGGACTGCCGAGACAGGAGTCGCTGGGGGAGCACGGTGTGCATAAGCCCCAGGAACAGTATTCGTGAGAGGAGCAGTGGGAGGGTGTTGTGCAGGGGTTGGGTTTAGGAGGATAAGGGGAGGGGGAGAGACAGATCGGTGGGCTTGGTGGTTGGGAAGGGGAGGTAGAGAGGGAGGAGAGGGAGGCGATGGCGAAGAGGTGAGGCAAGGAATCTGTGTAGCATGTTCCTTTTGGATCATTCGGCTTAACCGCATACCTCCTCCTTCGCTCTTCCTCCTCTTGCTGCATCCCGCTGTCTCCTGGTATCGTCCTCTTCCCCTTCTTGTTTTCCGGTTGGATGGTCATCCGTGCAACACAAGCCGCACACTCCCCCTTCACACACCGTAAATGCGCTTGACAGACGGCCTTGCTATTACACCTATCCCCCACTTTCCCTGGCTGCGAGGAGGGGTTGGTTTGGCATATGCTGTTTTTGCAGAGAAGATCCGGTGCACAGCCATCTGCTGCGTCGCACAAATGCCCCACACAACCAAACGTACACTCGCTTTGTTCGATGATATACGGGTTCAACCGCACACTCGTGACGTTGGACAGGCCCGCTGGTTTCAGTCTCCATTCTTTGGTGGCGGGGGAGCCGGTGAGCATGGATCGCAGGTATGCTTCTGTGGTTTCGTCCGCCGAGGGAGCGAGGATGTGGTAGGGGGCGGGGAGGTATTTGGACCAGGAGAAGGGGCTGCGGGTTGTGAAAGCGTGGCGCAGGATGGAGGCGAGGGCGGGCCAGGTTGTGTAGGTGGGGTGGAGGGGGTTTATGCGGGAGGATTTGGATTCGGAGAGGGGGGTTAGGTGGGAGTAGAGCTTGGAGGGTTTGTTAGTAGGGTGGAGTACGTCGAAGTTCCAAATATGATATAGTGAGGAAGGAAGGGAGAAAGAGAGGAAACAGACCAAAACATACCCAAGGAATCCCCCTATAATTCAGCACATTCCCCCCATCCCAAACCGCCTCCTTCTTATAAAACAACCCAAACACCTCACTATGCACATACCCCCACTCCTCCACCAACAACAGTTTCCCCTCCCCCTTCTTCCTCCCCTCCGCCCTCCCCATCAACGTATTGCCGGGTAGAAACAAATCCGCCCACGCCGTCCCCGCCGTTCTATCACTCCTCTTATCGAAATACCCATGGATACCAATCACATCAATAGCCTTGCAGTCAAACACGCTATCCGGAAAATTCTCAGTCCCGGAAATGGACTGGGCGCCTGAGACGCCGCCGCTGATGACGGCGATGTTGGATGCGTCGAGGTTGATGCTGTATTTTAGATAGGAGGCGATGTCGCAGAGCCAGGATTCACCGGAGGGAATGGGTGAGATACCGGAGAAAGGCTGGTTTTGAAGGTCGACGCCGAGGATGACTTCGGAGAGCGTGCTCCAGGGACGGCCGTCAAAGTTCTTGGAGGGGTAGTGGGTGAAGAAGACGCTGAGGCGTGTTTTGTACATGTCGCGATATTCTTCATTACTATAGAAATCCAGAAACGCGCCGTCAAGTTTCTGGCAGTAAGCATCACACGCGACATCATTTGTACCCCGAAGTGCATGTGCGTCGTGCGGTGCGATGATGACTTTCATCTGGCCTTTTGACAAATGGTGGATAGCTGCTAGCGTGTCATCGAATTGGTCGAGCAGCGACTTGTCGAAGCCGCCTATCTCGCCTTCTGGATCTGGGTGTTGGGCATCTGGGCGGATGAAGAGCCGGATTACGCGGGCGCCGCTTTTGATGATTTCGCGGATTGTGGCGGCGCGGTGGGAGGGGGTGAAGAATTGGAGTTGAGGGTAGTTTACGCCGCCGAAGGAGTGGTTGGGGGAGGTTATTCTGAGGGAGGAGGCGGATGTGAGGGAGGGATAGGTGGTTAGAGACAGTAGTACTGCTAGGAGTGAGGGTAGGAGCATCATCTCAGCAAGTACGGCATAGATGTCAAGACAACGGAAAGGAATTGCATTGCGACGCGGTATAAGACAATCATCCTGATCTGAACACGTGTAGAAGTTTTGCTATAGACAGATCTCTGTAACGGCGGACTAGATGTTGATACTTGCGGGATTGACAATGTTCATCTGGATAGATTAATTGCGGTGGTGCGTGCAGCCAATCACGGGGTGCGTGCAGGCAGTATACGCGGGGTCGCTAACCTGGACGGCGGGATGATGGAAGTGGACAGGGTATGTTTTCTCGAGTTCGTACTGGGTTTGTCACGCTGTCTTGTGCTCGTGATGGTCCTGGCTAACGGGGATACAGACGCGTGCGTGGTCAATGCGCCAGGGAATGAGTACACCAAGCTTTACATCAGGCATTGGCAATATGTTATGGTATGCTATATGCCGTCATAAGAATCGGATGATGTCATGTACCAGAGTCGTAATGCGCAGGTCCGGCGGATGGGAGTGGCAGCTACCTTGTGCGCTCACTTTATCCTGAATACATAGCCTTGGTGATGACTCGAGGGTGAACAGGGAGCACTGCAACGTGCTGCGATACATCACAGGCTATAATTCGATCCAGATCTACGGGGTGATTCGGCTCCCTCTTTCCCAGTGGTGGTGTTGTTCCTGTCGAGGATTGAAGAATAGGGTCTGCTGCTCGGCGTAGCGCGGGATCGCACGGGTGTCTCTGTAGGCACACTACTTCTCTGCCCAGCATGAATAGTGCGCAAGCGTGCCCTCGTTATGCAGTGGATAGCCTTGGGCGGTAATGCGCAGGTCTGCCATCTTAGGGATGCGTAACCTAGTCGAAGACTGAAGCGTTCGACAGCTATCGTGCTCCGCATGTTTGTACGTTGTATATGTCAAGACGGTCCTCGGATATTCGCAATTCTCATCCTGCCGGTTTATCGCAAACAGCTTCAAGTCGCTTGAGCGTGGCCATGACTTCTTCTCCAATGTTTTCCCCACTGGACGATGGAGCGAAGCGGCCATGTCGCAGCTCACTGAGGGCGCCAACGACGTCTTGAACTTCAGCCAAAGCCCGTCTGTTCTCTTGCTCTATCTCTGCGATCTGGGCCTCGAGGGTTTGGCATGCTTCTTCGATGTCGGAGTGGACCGTCTGTAGCGTGTGCGGTTTCTTGCGACTTTGGCCGGAGAGCTGGGCATTGTCAGCGCAAATCTTGGCATTCTTCCCATATGTTGGGTACCTCCTGCTCCATTTGAAGCGCAATCGGGTCCAGTCCGGCGACGGTTGCATCGTCTACCTGGCGTCTTTCCCGAGCGTACTCCCGCCTCAGCTGCTTAGACCGTTTGACCTCATCGATAATGTCCTGGCGAATCAGCTCGATTTCCCTGTCGCGTATGTGCTGAAGCTCGCGATAGATTTCCTGTACAGCGGGGTTGGAGCGATGGGCGCGGGGGAAGATGTCGGTGAAGTCGCGTAGGGTGGTGAAGTCGCGCAAGGGAGCAGGTGCGAGGAGGAAGTCACCGAGGATCTTGGCCTCTTGCGACGGCATGTTTGGAGTAGTAGATGTCGATTTCAGGCCGGAAAGTGCCCACGCATATGATTGATACGGCAGTGTTGGTGGTGGATGCGCCAATGAAGGAGGGCCATCGGAACGCGCGACGACGCGTTGTGGTCCGTGCCCAGAAAACTCCCGTGAGACGTGCCTGGACGACTCCAAGCAAACGTCGACTGAACCGTCTTTCACCAAGCTTGTCGACGGTATACAGATTTCAGGCAACTCCCACTCCACTTTCGCGGCGCAAAGTATCGTCCTTATTGTTGAACACCAAGGCTGGCACGAAGACGCGCTACGTGGACGTGCAATCTCTCGCACCCTTACCGCTTCCTTCCTGACCACCAAACCCATCAACATCAATCTCATCACATTCCATCGCAATCATGGCGCCCGCAGCTGCGCCAGAGCCTTCCTTCAAGAAAGATGAAAAGGTCTTTTGTTTCCACCATGAGTTGCTATACGAGGCCAAGGTGCTCGAAGTCAGGCCTGTAGAAGAAGACAAGAAGAATGGCTTCGAATACAGAGTCCACTACAAGGGCTGGAAGAACACGTACGTATCTTCTATCCGTTCGAGTCTGCGCCCGTCTGCTTGTCACTCCATCTCCCACTGCGGAAGTCACGTTTGCCTCTGCATACACTTCACTTATGCCCACGTACTACATCTTTACTACACATTTGCAGCGGCACATCATTTCAAATCGGCCCCTCAAAACTCAAAAACCCACGCCTTGCTTTTGAGATCGTAAGCTAACGCATCGCAGCTGGGACGACTGGGTTCCTGAGGATCGGCTTCGCAAGCTGTCTCCCGAGAACCGAGAGCTAGCCAATAACCTCAGGCACGAGATGCTGGCAGCCCAGCGTGCCGCAAGAGCTCAACCCGCACCTGCGAAAAAGAAGGCTCAAGGTTCGGCGCGCGGTAGCGAAGAGCGCCAAACCTCCGTCACTGCTGCACCACGTGGTCAGAAGAGGGTGCGGGACAATGACTTGGAGAAGGTGTGTATCTCAGCAATCCGCTCGTGCTTCCCAACGCACTCTCTAACTCCCCTTAGGAAGAAGCATTCCAGAACAAACTGGCTGTCAGGATCTACATGCCAGATAGACTAAAGAGCCTCCTAGTCGATGACTGGGAGAACATCACTAAGAACCTGCAACTCGTTCAGCTGCCTTCAGCTTACCCTGCAGGCGTCATACTGGATGAGTACATGAAGCATGTCAAAGACAACAGCAACCGCACCAGCATCGAGCAGGACATTCTCGAGGAAGTCATAGCTGGACTGAAGGAGTACTTCAATAAGAGCGTCGGACGTCTTCTCTTGTACCGATTTGAGCGCGAGCAGTTTTATGACATCTGGACGCGCATCAATTCGCCGACGGATGATCTTGCAGCAAAGCCGCTGGCTGACATCTACGGCGGCGAGCATCTTCTGCGTCTTCTGGGTATGCATATATGAGTAGTTGGGTGTGAATATTGCTAATAAGGCTTTCACAGTCACCATGCCCGAACTCATCGCGCAAACCAACATGGACCACCAGGCCGTCACGCGCTTGCGCGAGGAGCTCAGTCAAATGACGACGTGGCTCTCCAAGGAAGCTCAGATCAACACATTCTTTGTGCCTACCTATGAGAGCCCCGGACAGGCTTACATCGATAAGGTCAAGTCCAGCACCTAGGAAGGCGGTGACTTCAAGATTTGATGAGTCGGCCGTTTCGCTTTGACATTTGTGTATCATCACTTCTGCATGGCTGGTGGGTAGGGCATTGTCTAATGGCGCATAGGCGTTCTTGAGTAGTAACAATCAGGTACGGGATCGGGGTATGTAGTTTTTGAGTTGTCAAGCTCCAAAGTGACATGGATACAAGTATAATAATACAAACTCGAAAAGTGCTCATGTCCTCTTGATGACATCCTCTAATAACCCAGCAGCCCAACGCAAACACCTCGTCATATCGCCCTCCGCTTCTCTCGGCATGCCATATATGCCAACGCTCTCGCAAACCTTCTCATCCAGCTCTCCATCCACATCCCCATTCCTGAACAAGAACTTGTGGTCCTTGACATAATTCGGCCACACAATATCATCTACATAACCCGGCGGATCTTGCCAGAAGCCCTCAAGCGTCACATAGCCACTCCTCGCCTCCCTCCTCCGCTTCGCAGTCTCATAGCTCGTCCGTAAAAAGAGTCTAACATCAAAGATCTCACGAATATCCCTCATATCCTGCGAAAACAGCAAAAAGCCATCAACAATACATATCCGTCGCTCTTGCCACTCGGTCTTACTCCTCAACCACCCCGCTACCTCATCTCTTAACCTCTTGATCTCAGCCTCGGGTACACCATGTTCGCCTACACTGTTCTGGTCTTCCTGGCTGACCAGCCAGTCTGGGCTGTTACCATGTTCTTTGATGTGCTGCAGTGCTTGTTTGAGCGCAGGTAGGTTGAGCGACTCTATGCAATCCCAGTCCTGGACAGAGTTCTTGACGGGGATCTCGGCGTCGGTGAGGTAGAAGTCGTCGAGATGTAGGATGAAGAGTTTGGAGGGGGGGAAGATGTCGCGGAGGAGGCGGGAGAGGGTTGTTTTGCCCGAGGAGGAGGGGCCTGAGATGCCGACTAGGAGGGGTTGTGGCATCGTGGTTGGAGGGGTGGAGAGTTGGAGGGACGCGGGGTACCGGGAGTCTGGTCGCGCCTTCCTTTGGGATGGACTGACGGTTCACAATAATAAGAATAATTCGAGTAGATATTGTCTAGTAACCCCCCTTCACACGACTTACTCACCTTCACACGTGTGAATGGTGGGGCTGTCGGCGTCTGATCGCCCACCGGCCCGCTAGTTCCCCATGCTGCGCGACGCGCCTGCGACTGCCACCATCTGAAGCCCTGCATCACCCACGATAAATTCCCCAAAGTCCCTCGCACGCACAACCATGGAGCCGTCACCGCTGACGCAGGACACGCGACCGGAAATCTTCCAACCCAAGATAATCTCCCTCTACGAAACCCTCTTCAAAGTGCGATCCTCTCCATCTCCACCCACTTTGCGCCAGCCACATGCTAACCCGCCCCAGGAAGACGACGAAGAAGTCGAGCTATCCGCCGGCTTCTGGCAAGAATTCTTCCTCCACCGCCCCGACCCCACCGGCCTTCAGCGCATACTCAGTTCGGTAGCGCCGGACGAGATGCTGCACCAGCAAGCGCATTCGCAGGCACTCTTCAGCCAGGCCATCCTCCGCGTCAAGCAAGCCCGCGCGCCCGCCGACGAAGTCGCCCTCGAGGTACCCATGCCACCCACCCACGCACAAATACACACCTTCGACATGCGCTTACCGCTTAGACCTTGACAGTCTTCCTCGATGCCGCACTCACGAAGAAGTACACGAATCCTAGCTCTGATATCATAGCTGTTCTTACGGGGCTGAATGATGCGGATGCGGTTATGACGGACTTTGTTGCGGCGCTGGATACGGCGATACGGGGGGGAAGGGATAGTATGTATAGAGGGGGTGTTGTGGAGGGATGGGCTGACCAAGAGCAGTTCCTTTGCGCTTGAGGGCTGTTAGAGCGGCTCTTTCGATTACTGCTGCTGGCTTTCAGACTGCGCTTCCGTCGTACTTTACTCATCGCGATTTGTTTCCCTCGCTCATGAAGGTACGACAGAAAGCAAGACAGGGGGGATGCATACTCACAGCCAGTAGTACATCCAAGATTGCGACGACAGCACCCAAGTCCTCCCCGCGCTCTACCTCCTCGGCCTCCTCACCAACTACAACAAATTCGAGTTTCAGAACCCGTATAGACTGCGGCTAGACGACTTTGTCAACGATGCTATCATACAGGATATGGTCGCTTGTTTTGGGAATACATGTACAAAGCTGCGGGACGCCTATGTAGCTGTACAGGACGACATGCCAGAGGGCTGGTCGCTGGGCTCGACGTTGAGTTATATTGGCCTGGGTGCTCTTGCTCCCAGTTCCCGGCCAACCACACCTGTGCCGGCTCCGGATGAAGCAAAGTCGCTCTTCGCTGCATTGTAAGCACTCATGGTCGCAGTCACAGCTCATGCTAACGTATGGCTAGACCAGGGCCTGAGATTGGCGTACTTCTCTCCACGTACGACTTCGCCAACGCCAACAAAGTCTTCTGCTTCAACCTAGTCAAGTCAGCTCCAGCGGACAAGAGCGAACCGTCGCCACTAAGCGCATACCTTTCCTTGACGTCCTACATGTTCCAACACGCGCATCGGTCTACCCGGGCCGCACTATACACATACCTCAGCCTATTCGTGCTGCAGATACTTGTCGAAGACCGAGAGCTCGCCAAACGCCTATGCAGTGACGAGTCGAAGCTTTCGGTGCGCTTGTGCCGTCAGAGACAGCCCTACCTGCCGGCAGTGAGGGGCGATCGTGTCCCTGCAGCTGTCATTCTAGACATGATGTCTGACGCCATCAGCCATAACCTGCGGAGGCGATTAGACGTTGACTTCTACATGTGAGTCTGAGTCCCAATATGGCACATACTTGGCTAATCCGCTCCCAGCCTCTGTCTCGGCGTTCTATTACGTCTCCTCTCGCACCTCAGTCGAACGAAGACGCGCATCACATACCATTGGTCGGAGTTGTGGCGGACCCTGCTCTCCTTCGTCCGCTTCCTCACCACCTACGAAAGCGACATCAAGTCCAACTACAAATCAAACGGAATGATCAGCATACTTGTCAATCTGCTGGCCTTTGCACTGTCTAGCGGAGAGAACTTCCTGCCCGACCCTGCATCGTATGACGACTTATTCTACAAGCTCGTGGAAAGCGGCGACACACTGATCAAGTTCCGGGACACATTTGGGTTATCAGGCCAATCAGACTCCATGCAGACGCTCATCAATGTGTCTTCACATTACCAATCCCTGCTGGAGAGCAATGGAAAAGCGCGGTCCAAGCATCTTAGCCCGCAAGAAGTCAGCGCCGTCATCAAACAGGGGTACGAGACGTTATCAATCGATGCGAGCGAGGGTTTGGATCGTTGGGAAAAGTTCCGGGAGGCGGACTTCAAATCTCTGCTGAAGAAGATTGCTAGAGCGGCGGTGGAGGATGCCAAAGCACTGAATGACGATAATTGAGGCTGGATATGGCACCATCGCAGTTCTCGAAGTGACCATCGTCGTGGCCGCCTGCGCGTTCAAATACCAACTACGAATCAACAAACAACGTTGCGAAACAATCCAATTGAACAAGTCTGGGAGCTCAGCTGCATCGGGGTGGATCAACGTGAGGGGTCACACATCCAGTGGTTGTTGAGCGATCCAGGGTCGCGATCCACAACACGCACCATACACATGAGTGATGTCGAGTGTTGATGAGAACATGATTGTGTGTATCGTGAGGGGTCTGATAGCGAATCGGTCTGGTGCTCGTCGACGTGTAATGCCAGTACGCATTGGCCAGAAGCCGACTTGATACAATCCCTTCCCTTCCCGAACCTCTTGCCTTTCGATCTCTCAGCTGCTTGACCTCTCTTCAATCTCATTTGCAGTTCATTTCGATGGACTGAGTGTCTCTTTTCTTTTCATTCATCGCTTCATTGACCGCCGTGCATCGCAATGGCTACAACATCGCGATGCGACGACGGCGTCCCATCGCGGCATGGTAGCAAGGTACGCAATCTCGCTCACCACACCAAAACATCCATTGACACTGCATCAGGACACTATCGTCCCCGCTGATAAGTCGAGCTCAAAAGCCGCATGGAGACGCTCACTGTCCGCTACTGTCAATCATGAAGACCATCCGGCACTTCAACCATGCCATGCCTACAGTACTCCCGATGCGGATAGCTACACCAGCCAGGACCGATCGTTCGCGTCGTCATCTTCTACATTGTCATCGGCGCCTCCCTCGCCTCCCACATCAAAGTCATTTTCCAGACCCAGCGTCCCTCAGCAAGCACACACAACACCCAACGGCTACCGTCTTGGGCCTGACGGCAACGAAGGGTGGAACTCTTCCTCATCGAGTGTGCATACTGTACGGTCGCCCAGACAAAGCACTTCTGGAGCGTCCTCTCCGAGGACGAAGCATACTATCTACGGAGGAGTTGGGGATGGGGTGCTTGTTGTGCCTACGGTGAATGAGAAGCCGGTTAAGAATGTTGTGGTTGAGTTCATGGGGTTGAAGCTGTGTCGTGTCTGCGATGCTTTGCCTTACTGTGAGTAGCTCTGCTTTAGTAATAGTTGAACCGAGAAGAGATGCGGACCGGATCCCTCAGCCACACTTCTCGAATTGCTTGCTAACGCAAACACAGTACTCAGCACCCGCAACATGGTCGACCGCATCCAAGCCATCATCGAAGACGACTTCAAGCACGCGCCCGAGTCCACTCTTTACGACCTCCACTCCATCTCAGCCGGACCACACCACCACACGTACACCGACCGCGACCGCGCCCTCATGGCCATCCTCTGCTCCCTCCGCACTCTCCCTTTTGCCCGACAGGCACAAAACAACTGGTACCCGCAAGGCCTCCCCATCAGCAAAGACAACAACCTCGTCCTCTACAACCACACCGTCGGCCTCGGCGTAAAGCAAACCGCCATCTCCCTCGACAGCTTCGTCGACTTGGCGCAGTCCTGGCTCTACGTCCGAAACCCAGCGAGTCTGTCTGGTGTCGATCCTTCTGCCAAGAACTCGTGGAAGGGAATTGCGAATACGCTTGCTATGGCCGGCGTGGACATCCGCAAGATTGATCTTCAGCTCTGGGAGGCGCTTACCTATAGTCTCGAAGGCGATCATCTCACAGCCGCTATCGACGATGTCATCGAATGGTCTAAAGACGGCACACTGGATAGCCGGCACGCCGCCTGGCGCGACCACGCCATCTCAGAGACAAAAATGGTACCTGAATCCCTCTCCTCCGACGGCTATCCCCCCACTCCCACCTCCCCCTATCCCTTCACCACCCCCTCCCACTCTCACTCATCCGGCCTCTACACCAAACGCTTCTCCCACAAACACCCCCTCGGCCGCCCCCGCTCCCTCATCTCCGACGACGAAAAAGCCGAACTCCGCAAGGACCGTCTTACCCGCCTTACCGCTGAGGCAGCAGCCAAGAAAATCGAAGATCAACGTAAAGAGAAGAGGGAGAAGAGCAAGGGGTGTTTTGATAAGGTGAGGAGGGGTTGGAGGAAGAGGAAGAGTATGGTCTGGTTTGTGTGCTTTATTGTGGTTATATTGAGTGGGATTATGGGCGGACTGGTTTGGGCTATGGCGAGTGGGAAATTGGATTTTACGCCGGGTGGGGAGGGTGTGTAGGTGGGAAGATGAAGGGGGGGAGGGAGATGGGGGGTGGTGATGGGGTTGTGATGGAGTTGGATATGGGGGGGTATGGCGTTTATGGTAGAAAATGAGTGGGAGTATGGCGTCAACGGTTGGAGAACAGTGGGATCACTATAGCGAGTGTCATGCCTTACAGGATTCAATGGCGTTGTAGGCGTTGGGCTTGTTATGGCGTTGAGGATACCCGTGGTATATGGGGTAGGAGTCTGGAGTTGGTGTTGGCAGTCGTGGAGGATGATAGACTAGGTCATCACTCTACTTTGGGATTCATTGGGACTCGGCGATGTGGTGTTAGCAATATACTTCGAGAGATACTCTTGTACTACACATTCCTCTTAGAACGTGGATATGAATGGCATCAGTATTTGCGTTCCGCTACGTTCCAAGATTGTTGAATGAAACGAATAGTGTACCTTCACCAATTCTCTCCTATCAACCTACAAAACCACCACAGCCCCATACGCATACGCATACTTTCCCTCCATCTTCACCCCTACACTCTTCTCCTTTCCCCTTACTTACATACCACTATTCTCAACCATGCTACCTCCTCCCGAAAACACCACTACCCAACAACCCCTACCCTAGACCATACCACCATGCATATACTACGTATACCTCATCTCCGAGCTCCCGCACTTCCGTGCTTTCCGCTCCGCTCCTCACTCCGACTCCGCTCCCTGCGCTCTTAGTCCGCACACGCTATTATAATACCACACGGACCAGTTTGGTCTAGAACACGTTCGCGTGGTTGAGGGATGGCACGGGTGGGTGGGTGGTAGAGTTTGTACCTGAAGATCGTTATTTCGCTTGGGATTGGGACTACTGGGACTGCTGGGACTACTGAGACTACTGAGGCTATCGGAATCGATAGGATGGGATGGGATGGGATGGGATGAGGTTCTGGACTCTGGAGGGGTTGGTGAGAGAGTAGTGAGTTGGTTGGTTGGTCACTGTGTGGCTGTTATTGGGCGGAGTGGATGGTGAACTGCGAAGTGTTTTCTTGGAACCATCGAAGACTTCACGACCGCGGGAGATGTCCGAATGATTACTGAATGAACAGGCATTCAATTAAAGAACATGCATCGTGATACCACCTACCCGTCGAAAAGAAGAAAACACTCCTCCCCGAGATCGATACCCGTAATTTCCACAACACCACCTCCATCGCAACCTATCCCATCCGATCCCATCGTACCTGACCAGCAGATAAAGTCAGGAGTAAGAAAACGGTTCACTAGCGGTTCCTACGCTATTCTTAGCCTCAAAAAGCAATCCCGTATCTGCATCACGCAGACCACGCGGTTCGCGTTCCAGAACACCGCACTAATTGTTCATCCCTGCAAAGCCGCGTCGCGGGAGTGCTAACGAAACGCGATGAAAAATGTACATTGCTGACTGCGTCGATGCGATCGGAGCGGGACTGGTTGAGATGTGCAATTTGCCGTGATTGCGCTTGTGGTGCTTGTCAAGGTACGATGACGACGTGTATGCGGCTGGGTTCTTCGCTGCAGCTGTGCGTTCGTTCGCGCAGTCGGCAAGGGGAGGCTTGAGCGCCACCATCGCCCGGCCGGGTGCTGAACTCGGTAGTGTACTGCAGGTACGAGATGAGAAAAGAAAAACTCATTCTACCCGGGCTTGCATGTCTTGCAGGCTCTGAGACGAGAACCGAAAAGACTAGGAACATGCCCAGGTGTTGAAGCCGAATCGCGCTAGAGTTGTAGAGACACGAACGCGATACGAACAACAACCCGTATGTTTCTACTCAAGTATCGATTGTGGAGATTGAAGCCGCGTCGGGTTTACTGCTGGTTTACTGCTATTCTCAATCTCTAGTAAAGATCGTGTTACACGAACCGTCTGGACAATATGCCCGAAACTCACGAATAATCCTCCGACGCATCTGACAGCTGTCACATTTCGCGACGCTGACTCTCGCAAAGAAACCGCGTCCCACTGTGGCTTATTTTGAGATGTTCAGTCTCCACTGACCCCCATGCTGTGTCGCAAACACACCACACAGATACTGGATGGAGTGGGGTGGGAGGGGGGTGTTCAGAACATGAAACTGAAACGAAAAGAACACACGACGATGTTTGAAAATACCCTTGTACTTGCTTCTGTTACAACCGTTCCATCACGTGCAGCCTCTCCCTCCATCTTACCATTCCATACATACCCACCCAGTTACTACCAAGCCAAGCCGGCACAACTTCGTATCCTGAATCCCCCGTCTAACATCTCGGCGGTTCTCTTCCTCCCGCCAGCCACATTATCCCAGCCCGATTCCGAGCAGACATCGAGAGGAGAATCCGGATCTCACATCCTGTTACGGATTACGGAAGTAGCCATGGCTAAATTGCGTGGCCCACTTTGTGTGTAGGCTACGGCAATTGTAAATTGAATGGCGTGGCTGGGTAGGTCCCGGTAGATGAGGCGGTGATGTCATGGTTAGCTGCACATGCACACAGACGGATGTGTGTATGCAAGTCAGGACCGTTGCGTTGAGAGGCGGAGGCGGAGGCAAAAACGAAGTGCATGTGGTGGGAAAGGGCGTTTTGGCTGTTCACGCACGTAATGATGTTATTTCGGGATCATGGACGTTTTTCTTCGTTGTGATTGCTTTGCTTTCCGAGACCCTGGCAACTGGTTGTGTGTGTCGCGTAGACTTGCGTTGTTCGGGCCCTTGTCATGTGCGGTCGGTGGCTGTGGGCTGTCCCGCACGCACCGCCGTTCGATGTTCGATCGGCAGCCGATCCTGTCACATGGCCGAGGAGTGATGATCGCGAGGGGGATTCGGATAAGACTTGCACTTGCTTGCGTGGGTGAAGTCAAGTGGAAAAGAGTGTGATGCGCAGTAATTAATATAGTGATCTGCAAGTGAAAGATGTAGTGTCGGTCCGCTCTTGTTGGTAGAGCAGAGTAGTATGTAGATTTGATAATGGTAGTTAAAGTAATAGTAAATGCAATGTAATGCGATGCTAGCGATTGTCTCGTCCAGGACAAACGGGATATGCAAATGTGGTATCATGGAAAGTGACAAATAAAACACCGAGAAATGCCATGGGAATGTAACGCCGCATCCGTTGTCTTCGTCCCACTCTGTACAGTTCGTAATCATGCGCGCCGTCACCTCATCAACTGCTGTCCTCGCTGACCGTCGCATCGCTCGCCGACGATACTGACGATTTGTTGTCTGAAGGCAAGGGACCGAGTGTCCAGCGCCAGTCTCGCGTCCGCTTCCGTCGTCCGGCGACGGGAGTTTCGGGAGCTGAGTCGCTGTCGTCGTCTGAGGAGGACGAGTCGCGCTTCTCGCCGGTGCGGGGCGACTTTGGTCTTGGTGAGCTCTCTGCAGAGGACGATGTGCTGATGAGGGAGAGCTGGAGGGGCGATATGCTGGTTTCGGAGGGGTTCTTCAGAGCCTTGAGACTTAATGACGGCTGTGATGTCGAGGCGTCGGAGTCGGTGGTGGAGGCGGTGGATGCGAGAGAGGAGAGTGTTGAGACGGAAGACTCAATGTCGGAGTGTGCGAGGGTGTATCTGGTGGTGGTAATCTCCTCCTCCAGTGGTGTGCGGAAGGAGACGCGCTTCTCGGCGGGGAACATGGGCCGGCTGGAGCCCATCTTGCGTGGTATTATCGAGCGCGCGGGGCTGTTGGAGAGGATGGAGGCGAGGTTGTGGGGTTGCTTGTAGGGTATTGAGAGGGTGGCCGAGTCGTTGGAGGCCGATGTGAGGGTGGAGGAGAGGGTAGACGCTGAACTTGGCGTGGATGCGCTGGTAGAGCCGCTGGTGGCGGGCACGTCGCTCTCGATGGAGAGCTGGGGTCTTGAGGGGCGTTGTAGTGTTGGGGCAGTCGCCGGGCGCTCATAGGCGTTGGAGAAGGTGTTGCGGACGGTGGGCGAGACGGCACTGAGGGTTTCAAGACGGAGACTGGCACCTTTGCCCAGGATGCGCGGCTGCTCAGTGTTGATGGAGAGTTTGGGCCGGGGCGGGGCCTGGCGCGGGGGTATTATAGGCAGCGAGGCGGCCATGGAGGAAGTCATTGAGGTCATACCGGACATGGCAGATGATGCTGGGTGGGAGGGCTGGAGGGTGGACAGCATCATGTGGGGGGTGTCCACGGGTATGAGGCTGGTGCCGGAAGTGTGCAGATGATATTGCGAATACTTGGGGACAGGCGAGTGCTAGAGGGGCACATCGCTATTAAACACTGCCATGTCGGCTGCGGATCCACCAGGACGGTCTTAACACGAAGCGCCTGGCTGGGGCTGCTCCCAAAATACCCAGCAGCCACTAGGCTTGTCCAAAGATAGATGCAGCGTGGCAAACATAATTGGGCTACCCGCGCCCGGCGCTTGGCGTTGACGGGCGGCGTTTCGCACCTGGCCACACACGTCGCGCCTTCACGCGCGCTTCATCACCCGCTGCACCACCACCTGCATCTCCACACGACACGCACGCCGCTGAAACTGCTGCACAACACCGGCGCTTCTCGTTGCTCCATGAAGAAACTGAAACGCCAGACCGGCTCCGTCATCGTCCACTTTGTTCGTAAGCACCAGGCACAGCCTTCACGCCTTGGTCGCCCTATTCGGCCTCACCTACTAACCTTCCCTCGTATCCACAGGACTACGTACGTACTTCTTACCGCGTGCGGCCGAGTCTACGTATTTGAGTGCGCAGAAGATAACGTCTACCGTGCCCCTCCCCACAGGACTGCTTCTACGCCAGCGTATTTGAACATGAAAACCCAGCATTACGACGCTTGCCACTGGCCGTGCAGCAAAAACAGATAGTCGTCACATGCAACTATGAGGCCCGCCGACGCGTACGATCCCTTGACTACCGCCGTGCCCGTGTCATCGGTCCAGTCTGACTCTCCCAGGGCTTGCACAAGCTGCAGCTGATCCACGAAGCGAAGAAGGTCTGCCCAGATGTAGTCATCGTCCTGGGCGAGGATCTTACCCGCTTCCGGAATGCTTCTAAAGAACTCTATGCTTTCTTGCGATCGTTTTCCTGGAACTCTCGTTGTGAACGACTAGGCTTTGATGAGGTTTGTCTTTCCCGGTCGCCTTTCCACTCTCGACCCTCGTGTCTCAGCACCGCCACCTTTGCAATCTCATTTTAGTCCCAACGTTTTCTGTTCCCTCACCGTATCGTTCATGCGAGTCATGCTAAGGCGGGCTAGGTGTTTTTAGATGTCACCGACATGATCGACTACAATGTCAGCATTCTCAACTCTAATGACCTCAGTAACGCCTTCTTTTGTCTCGACAGGAACGATCCCACTGTGGGGTTTCCTTACAACGCGACGCGGCTGAGGGGTCATCTATACCCCAAAACGGCCTCTGAACACTTAGGTAAGCTGTACACGGCGCATACGGTGTGGCGTAGCAAAAACATCTTCTTGGAATGGACCGCGAACGGCAAGGCTGACAGCCCTTGCTGAATCCTTGCGGCTACTGAGACCAGCAACCGTGCCTATGGAACTGCCACCAACAGTCTGTGATTCGATTATGCAGGTGCCCACCGTATGCGCCATAAGATGCTGTACATAGCCGAACGTTAGGACTGATCGAGTGTAGGCACCACGCCCGATCTGCTGCACCTCCGATTGGCTCTGGGAAGTCATTTAGCACATCACATACGAACTCGATTCGAGGCAGAGAAGGGCTACACGGCCACCGTTGGCATCTCTACCAATAAGCTTCTGGCAAAGCTTGTTGGCAACACATATAAGCCCAATGCTCAGACTACATTAGTCCCTCCGTATACGATTGATGAAGACGATGAGACTATCGACAACGTGACTGCCTTCATCGACGATCACGAAGTCGGCAAGATTCCCGGCATAGGGTTCAAGATAGCACAAAAGCTTCGTACCCACCTACTGCAGCGACCGGCTGAATTTGATGCTGGACTGGTGTATGGTGGTACTAAAGAGACTGTCCTTGCCCGCGATGTAAGGACGCATCCCGGAATCGGTCCGGAGACGTTGGAGCGGATACTTGGTGGTCCGGGCGTACCACATGGCACCGGGACCAAAGTGTGGGGTCTACTGAACGGCTGTGACGACACAGAAGTCGGCCAAGCACGCGAGATACCGCGTCAGATCAGTATCGAAGACAGCTACATGCGCTTAGACACACTCGAAGCCGTGACCCAAGAGCTGCGCATGCTAGCGAAAAGACTGCTCGAGCGAATGCACACCGATCTCCTAGAAGAAGATGACGACACGCCCGACATATCCACGGCTCCCACTTCCGCCCCTTCAAAGCCTATGAAGCGCTGGCTCGCTCACCCGAAAACACTCCGACTATCAACCCGACCACGGGCGCCTCAAAACCCAGATGGCACCCGCAATCGGTCCTTTGCACGTATATCCAAATCCGGACCCATGCCAACGTTTGTCTTCAGCCTAAAAGACGATAATAATAATACTATGGATGCCGTGGTTGAGAAATTGCTGCAAGAGACGTTGCTACCGCTGTTTCGCAAGCTGCATCCGGAGAAGAAGGGATGGAATCTTAGTCTGGTTAATGTTGCGGCGACGAATATGGCGGATGTGGCGAGGGAGAGGGGTGGCGTGGGGAGGGATATTGGGAAGATGTTTAGGAGGCAGGATGAGGTGCTTAGGCAGTGGAGGGTGGATGATGAGCCTGCACCTATTCAAAAAGAAGATCTTGTGAGTGACGAGCATGCTGAAGCAGAAGAATCGCCATCGCCAGATGAACCACCGGCCTGGTTGACGGCAGCACGGCAGCAACGACAGGAATATATGATGGACGAAGAGCCATCCATGTTTGAAGAAAACCTGGTGAGTGAACAGCAGGCTCAAGTTGAAGCATCTCCATCACCAGAAGAAGCACCCTGGTTACAAGAAGCAAGGCGGCAACGGCAAGAATACATGATGGACGAAGAGCCATCGCTGGACGAAGAAGATTTCGTCAGTGAACAGCAAGCTCAAGTCGAAGCATCTCCATCACCAGACCAACCACCCTGGTTGCAAGAAGCAAAGCAGCAACGAGAGCAGTACATGATGGATGAAGAGCCATCTGTACTCAAAGAAGAGGTGGTAAATGAAGACCAAGCTCAAGCAAGAGAATCGCTATCCCCAGAAGAACCGCCCTGGTTACAGTCAGCACGCCAACAACGCATGGAATACATGATGGACGAGGCTTGGCCGACAGGTGAGATTATTCACAGGCAAGGTTCTGAGGACTTTCCTACAGCATCACAGAAGATTGGATCTCCTGTGGATGTAGAGGATGTCTGGGAAGACGATGAGGAAGATATGACAGATGCCGATTCTTTCCGCTGCGAAGAGTGTGGTGCTGTTATGCCGAGTTTTGCTATGGGTGCGCATTGGAGGTGGCATGGTATGATGGATTAGGCTGGTGGTGTAGTTATCTTGACTCCAAGTTATACGATCAGACTACCATTACCATGATCTCCCTTCTCTTCAGTGTCCAAGCCTTCCAAATGGCTGTTGTGTAGGCGTAGCGGGGCGGGCGGGGGAGGCTGCGGGGTGGAAATCCTCCGCAGCTTCATGGCTTTTGCCTGTCGAAACGTGAACATTTCATGCGTTGCCACTACTACCAGTAATATAATCCGACAACTATTACCTTGATGTTACTTACAAATGGCTGCTATGTAGGAGCAGCTTCCTCAAGTGGAAATGCCCCGCTAGGATCTCGGACGCGGGTTCCTCGGCAGTCCGAAGCCGTTGCGCCAGTGGCTGCGACATGTGATTGACGTACATGGCAAGCCCTCTTGCAAATGCTTAACCAGAGCGCCAACCCGCGACCCAAACTCCACATTCCTACTATCATGTCTTTGGCGTAGACTTGATTGAAACCCTACACCCAGTTGCCCACCCTGCCCACCCCGCCCACGATGCCTGGCTCGTCGCGCTTGCCCGTCAGTCTCCGCGACACATTCAATGCGCGGAAGAGCTCCGCTAATGGCCAGCTCGTCGCCTTGAACATCGATGTGTATGCGCCACTCCTACCCGATAACGATAAGTGAAGAGCGGGATACTGACATGAGATATTCAGCCTGCGCAACATCATCTTCGTCCTTTTCCTCCTCCGCTGGACACGCATAACCTTCTACCAACTCAAAGGACGCGGCATCTTCGGCTCCATCAGCGATGCCTACATCAGCATTCGCCGCTACCTCTACGGCGTCTTCCTACGACTTCCCGGCGTACGCGACAAAGTCCAGGCACAGGTGTCTGATTCGCTCCTAAAACTCGAACGCAAACTTGTTCCGAGCGGTCCCGGCGTCGAGCGCATCACCAGTCTGCCCGCCGAAGGATGGAGCGAAGAGGAGGTGCGCAAGAAGCTGGGCGAACTGGCTGATATGGAACATACCCGATGGGAAGATGGAAGAGTCAGCGGTGCGGTATATCACGGTGGCGAGGAGTTGATCAGATTGCAGACAGAGGCGTTTGGCAAGTTCACCGTTGCGAACCCCATCCATCCGGATGTGTTCCCTGGTGTGAGGAAGATGGAAGCCGAGATTGTGGCTATGGTGCTCTCCCTCTTCAACGCACCGGACGATGCGGCTGGTGTTACAACGTCTGGCGGCACAGAGTCTATCCTCATGGCCTGTCTCTCCGCACGCAACAAGGCGTACGCTGAGCGTGGCGTCACTCAGCCTGAGATGATCCTGCCTGAAACCGCACACACGGCCTTCCGCAAGGCTTGCGAGTACTTCAAGATAAAGATGCACCTCGTGGCATGCAAAGCACCGAGCTACAAGGTCCACCTACCCTCCGTCTCCCGTCTCATCAACCCGAACACCGTCCTCCTCGTCGGCTCTGCGCCCAACTTTCCCCACGGCATCATCGACGACATCTCCGGCCTCAGCAAACTCGCAGTCAAAAAGAAGATTCCCCTCCACGTCGACTGCTGTCTAGGTTCCTTCATCATCCCCATGCTCCCCAAGGCAGGTTTCGAATTCGAGCCCTTCGACTTCCGTCTGCCCGGTGTAACCAGCATCTCCTGCGACACGCACAAATACGGCTTCGCGCCCAAAGGAAACTCCACGGTCCTCTACCGCTCCGACGTATACCGCAAATACCAATACTTCATCTCGCCCGACTGGTCCGGCGGCGTCTACGCATCCCCCTCGATCGCCGGCTCACGCCCCGGTGCCCTAATCGCAGGCTGCTGGGCCAGTCTGGTCAAGCAAGGCGCAAACGGCTACCTGGACGCCTGCCACAAGATCGTCGGCGGCATGAAGAAGATCGAAACCGCCATCCGCGAGAAACCTGAACTCGCGTCTGATCTCAAGATCATCGGTCGGCCCATGGTTTCTGTCGTATCTTTCCTGTCCAACACGCTCGATATCTATGACATCGCTGATGGCATGTCCGGTAAAGGCTGGCATTTAAATGCGCTCCAGAACCCGCCTGCTATTCACATTGCCGTCACGCTGCCGATTGTTGCGGTGGTGGATAAGCTTATTGAGGATCTGGTTGAGGTTACGGAGGAGGTTAGGGATGCTGAGCGGAAGAGGATTGCGGAGGGTAAGGGCGCGAAGGGGGCGGTTAAGGGGGATACGGCTGCGTTGTATGGTGTCGCGGGGAGTCTGCCGAATAAGAGCGTTGTTGTGGATTTGGCGAAGGGGTTTTTGGATACGCTGTATAAGGCGTGAGGGGAATGTTTTGATTGATGAGGCGAGAGCTGGGCTGGCGTGTTGATACCTACATACCCCATTCATTATTTGTTGTGCTTTCTTCAGGGTTGATGTTGATCATACTGTCCATTGTCGATTTCAAAATTGTACAGTTCAATACATGTTCTCTTATGATACATGCTACACATTGCATTTACACTTGATAACATCGTCCACGCAGCTGAAGTGGCAGACGACCTCAATTCTTCCGGTCCACAGCCTCCATCCCAACCCCCATCTACATCTCCACCCTCGGCCCATTCGCCGGCGCACTCGAACTCGCATCAGGTATCCTCCCCGCCGTCTGCTCAAGCGGCTCCTTCCTCCTCGGCCTCTTCAAATCCTCCTCCGTAACCCCATTCAACCCCACCTTCGTAATCCCCATAACCGGCGCATCCCCCTTCCTCACAAACTCATACAGCCCCGGCAACTTATTCCCCGCCAGCCTAAACGCATCCTTGACAACCTGCTCGTGCAAATCCCCCTGAATCTCAAAGATGATCTTGCTCACCGCCACCCTCGCAGTCCAGCGGTCGAAACTACCTTTTCCTTTGCCCATGCGCACGTCGTTGCCCGAGGTGTACACGCCGATGTTGGCGGCGATGCGCATGTAGAGCCGGAATTTCATGCCTCGAAGCCGTTTGCGGATGGTTTCTTCGGCGATGCGGAGTTGTTGCGCGGAGATGCGTCGGTCGTGGTCGCGCATTCGCAGCCCGTAGTCGCCCCAGACGACGGTTGTGCCGCGCATGCTGCCGCCCGTGGGGACGCGGCAGCGCCCTTTTCGTGATTTGCGGGATTCGCCGGCTTTGGGGGCGAGGTAGTTGAGAGTGGGACGGGTGGTGGAGAAGAGGCGGGGGGTGTTGAGGGTGGGTTGGGGTTTAGATAGGCATGTCTGTTGGAGGACTGGGGGTGCGTTAGCAGAGCTGTCGGAGGTGGAATTTGGGAGTCGTACGTGTGGGCCTTGATGCGGAGATGTTCAGTCTCCCGAATTGAGCCAGCAGGCTTTGTGATATCCTTGGTGGCGGCATGGCGTTGTGATGTTGAAGCTACACCAGAGCCGTTCCGTAACTTTGATGTCGAAGTTCTGATGCCAAGACAAATTTGTGGCTGCTGTGGCGCACGCGGGGGTGTGGCGTCAATGCGCCTGCCTAATTGCCTAATGACCGCGCGAAGTCGCGTCGTGCACGTCAATGGCGCCTGTTGTCCATCAACCCACCCAAACCCCGTTCCCCCCCATTGTTTGGCTCAGCACTTGTCAGCGAACGCGTCACACTGTTACAATCTGATTACACGCGTTTTTCATCGTCAAGATGCCTGCCGACATTCGCAGCTTCTTTGGCGGCGGGCCCCCGAAGGCAAGCCAGGGATCGCAGAAGAAAGATGAGCCTGCGCCGAAGAAGGCCGCGCCCAAGAAGAAGGGTCGCACCAGTCGTGTTGTAGAGGACTCTGACGACGATGAGGAGGAGGAGGCGAAGTGAGTATACAATTCCTGCTTTGTGACGTCAAGTCTGACAGTTTATAGGCCAAAGAAAGCGACACCGAAGAAGCCCGCCGCAAAGAAGGTCAAGCGCGAACCGACACCAGAACCTGTACTCGAAGAAACCACCACATCCGACTTCTTTGCCAGCTCGAATAAGCCCAAGCGAACTGAACCTGTCAAGAAGAAAGCCGCGGAAACGCCTGCTGCGACACCGAAGAAGGCACCTGCGAAGGCGAACGGAAAGGCGTCGAAGACGGCTACTCCGGCTACCAATGCTAAGGCATCTGGCCGAGCGAAGAAACCCGTCACATCCTATGCCGAGCGGGATGACGAGGATGAGTTCCCGGACGACGACCTGGAGGACGCAGACGATATCTTCGAGGCCAATGTCAAGGGCAAAGGCAAGGACGACTACAAAGAAGCCTCGGAGAGCGATGACGATGTACCCGTAAAGCTGCCACATCGCGGAACACCAAAGGCTCCAGCCAAGCAACAAAAGGCGATCAAGGAGGAAGACGACTTCGACCCAGATGGTGAAGACATCGACATGAAGGACATCGACGCAGAAGACGACTTTGTGGAGCCCGAAGAGGATGAACAAGCACTGAAGAGCAAGCCAAAGAAGCCATCGACTGCGGGCAAGAAGCGAAAGTCACCCATATCCGATGACGAGGAGGAAGAGGAGGAGAAGCCCAAGAAAGGACGACCGAAGAAGGCTACAACGACGACACCGAAGTCGCCAGCGAAAAAGAAGGCCAAGAAGGAAGAGGTTGAGGATAGTGCGGATATCCAGGCCATCTACGACAGCATCCCTACAGTGCGCGCGCCCACACCACCACCCAAAGACGACAATGCCAAGTTCAACTGGCAGGCGAATGCAGGTCGTGGGGAAGCTGCACCACTCGGAGGCGGATCCAGCGAGATGCCATCAGGCTCAGAGACATGTCTTGCGGGTCTCACATTCGTCTTCACTGGTGTGCTGCAGAAGTGGGGTCGCACTGAAGCCCAAGAGTTGGTCAAACGGCACGGCGGCAAGGTCACTGGCGCTCCAAGTAAGAAGACCAACTATGTTGTGCTAGGCACAGATGCTGGCCCGAGCAAACTGCGGAAGATCCAGGAGATGGAAATCAAGACAATCGACGAGGATGGCTTGACGGTGCTTATCGAGAAGCTGACTGCGGCTGGCAACAAGGGCGACAGCAAGGCACAGGCCGAGCACGCTGAGAAGCAACGTAAGGAGGAGGAAAAGATCAAGAAGCAAGCTGCAGAGCTTGAGCAAGAGGAGAAGAAACGTCAGAAAGAGCTGTCGGCAGCAGCGAAAGCTTCCGGTAGCAAGACAGCCTCTGCCGTCACAGCAGCTGCACAGAGTGCAGGTCCAGCCGTAGACTCCCGTTTGTGGACTACCAAGTATGCGCCCACATCACTCAACCAGATTTGCGGCAACAAGGCGACGGTTGAGAGGATCCAGCGCTGGTTGCAGATGTTTCCAAAGAACCTCAAGACTGGCTTCAAGTTGGCTGGCAAAGACGGTAGCGGAAACTTCCGTGCCATCATGCTGCATGGTCCACCGGGTATTGGCAAGACTACCGCAGCGCATCTCGTCGCCAAGCTGGAGGGATACGATATCGTCGAGAGAAACGCCAGTGATACCCGAAGTAAGAAGCTCATCGAGGACGGTCTACGTGGTGTCCTCAGCACCAATTCACTCCACGGCTACTTTGCTGGAGACGGAAAGAAGGTTGAGGCGGCTAAGAAGAAGCTCGTCTTGATCATGGATGAAGTCGACGGCATGTCTGCGGGCGACCGTGGTGGTGTCGGTGCGCTCGCAGCCGTGTGCAAGAAGACGGAGGTTCCCATGATCCTCATCTGCAACGACAGGAAGCTGCCAAAGATGAAGCCGTTCGACTACGTTACGTTCGATTTGCCTTTCCGACGGCCCACTGTCGACCAAGTACGATCGCGCATCATGACCATCGCGTACCGAGAAGGTTTGAAGATGCCTGCGCCAGTCGTCAATGCTCTCATTGAAGGCAGCCACGCCGATATTCGCCAGGTCGTCAACATGATTTCTACAGCCAAACTCGACCAAACAGCCATGGATTTCGACAAGGGCAAGACGATGTCTAAGAGCTGGGAGAAGCATGTCATCTTGAAGCCATGGGACATCACGCAGAAGATTCTTGGTGGCGGCATGTTCGCCTCGAGCAGCAAAGCTACACTCAACGAGAAGATTGAGCTCTACTTCAACGACCACGAGTTCAGTCCGTTGATGCTGCAGGAGAACTACCTCGGCACGAACCCGATGCAGTCCTTGAACTACTCTGGCAAAGAGAAGAACCTGAAGAATCTGGAGTTGGCGTCGTTAGCAGCCGACAGTATCAGTGATGGTGATCTTGTGGATCGCATGATTCACGGCTCTCAGCAGCAGTGGAGTTTGATGCCTACACACGCAGTCTTCAGTTTCGTCAGGCCTGCAAGCTATGTGGCTGGCAGCACTGCTGGTAACCAGACACGCTTTACATCATGGCTGGGAAAGAATAGTTCTACGAACAAGCTGAGTCGAATGATCAAGGAGATTCAAGCTCACATGAGGCTACGGTCGTCCGGTGATCGACACGAGGTTCGCCAGCAGTATGTCCCACTTCTCTGGACGGACCTAGTCCAGAAGCTGCAGAAAGAAGGCAAGGACGCTGTCCCGCAAGTCATCGAACTGATGGACAGCTACTACCTCACCAAAGACGACTTCGACGCAATCATGGAACTCGGCGTCGGACCTATGGACCAAGAGAAAGTCAAGATCGACTCACAAACCAAATCCACCTTTACCCGACTGTAAGTGCCCCCTCATCTTACCATCGCCCCCTTACACCACTAACACCCACCGCAACAGCTACAACCAACAATCCCACCCCCTCCCCTTCATGAAAGCCTCCTCCGTCGCACAACCCAAGAAACAAGCCAAAGAGAAGCCCGATCTCGAAGAAGCGATTGACGAATCTGACGACGGCGAGGTTGTGGAAGAAGTCAAGGATGAAGAGGAGGATGTGGATTTGTCAAAGGATAAATATGTTAAGCAGCCTAAGAAGAAGGCGGCGCCGAAGAAGGGGGGTAAGAAGAAGAAGGATGCGGATGACGACGAGGATGAGGAGGAGGTTAAGACTAAGGGGAAGGGGAAGGCGAAGGCGGTGGCTAAGGGGAAGAAGAAGTGAGGTATTGACTGTTGGGTTGTGGGCGTGGTTTCTGGGCGGAAAGACTGTGAAGGTGGATTTGTTGTTCAACATGTATGATAAATTCGGGTTCGTTCTAGAGCTGGACAGGTTGGTGGTCGGTAGGACGGAGTGCAAAGTACTTTATGGCGTACCTACAGAGCGAGTCTAGTTAGTTCGCATGTTTTGAAACGATATAGTCACAATGGAAGTAATATGCATGTATGCTGTTGGCCATGAAGTGCTGCTCACACTGTACGGCTTATAGCGTGAAGGGCAATTGGGTGAACCTTGAAAGGTGGAATGATGTGACGCTTGCTCGGCTGGGTAAAGTGCAGGCCCCCCGCCATTCTGCCCTGCATGCATTTGCGTGCGGTCGACGTCAACGATGCATTTGGCGCCAGTGCCAGCGCAAAGCCCATTCAAGCTTTGTCGCATTGTCTTTGCCCTTGACCCTCTTAATCGCGGCCACTGCCGGTTTTACTTTCTTTTCGCATACCCACTCTCTACCCGCTTCCACGACCGTCTGATCTTTTCGAGATTGTACAAAATACCCCGCAGCACAACGCGCGATAGTTGTTTGACGTCTGCGAGACGGTGATCAACCTGTTGATCGCGTGCGTCACTAGTCTTGGTATTCAGGCAATTCCAACCTTGGGGTCTGACAGTCAGCCTGGTCCCCGCTTGCAGTTCCCCACTCTTCTGCCCATCACACCTGCGATCAGCGCTGCACTCACGCCTCAACCATGGAGAACAACCTGAGCGCCGCCCGAGCATCCCGGCGCTACCTCGACGAGCGCCTGCGCAACGACTGGGAGTATCCTGACGTGCCTGCCATCTGGTCAGCCTCGGATGAAGAGGTGCGTGACGCTGCCGACTTTCGCGAGCGCTATTACGGCGAGTCGGAATCTGGAGACTCGGATCAAGAAGACGAAGGTGTCGGCCCGTACAGGTTCGACAACCCAGAGAGCATCGGCGATGCGGTAGCGAGCACAAGAGAAGCGCGCAGAAGGCGCCGTAGAGAGAGGCTGGAGCGCGAGATGAAAGACAACGAAGGGCTGCGAATCTGGGTCGAGCGCCGAGACGTGTGGACTGGCGCAGCGAGCGTGAAGAAGTACGGCACGAACCGCCAAAGACAGGCCAACCGCCCGTCTTCAGCCGCAGGCTACTCGTCCGAAGAGCACGCCGTCACACCCACCGGCTCCGAATCGCACTCCATCACCAGCGCCACGCCCGACACCTTCGACCTCGTTCCCGTCGCGCCGCGTCTTCTCGAGGACAACCCGATCCGTGCCTCCATCACCCCCAAAGCATACCGCGACATCTTCCAGAAGATCGTAGTCTCGTCGCGCACGCCCTCGGTCCCCATCAACCTCGCAGACATGACCAAGGCGCTGGTACAAGGCTGGAAAGACTCGGATGAGTGGCCTCCAAGGGTAGCTGCGGTTGACCCTCTTGCCGGTAAGAAGCGCACTATTACCGGTACTCCATCCAACGGCCATCATGGAGGTTTCATAGCCCGACACCCCCATCTGGAGAAGAGTGTAGACGGCATGAAGCGGATCCTGCATCTCAACGGGCACCACGAACATGGGCACGAACAGGACAAGGAGCATGAGCAGGCTGGGAAAGAGGGCTGAGGCATAGTCGCGGATGAGTCAGTGCTTGTCCTTCACAACGCTGATGCATAGTCCATGCAGGAAATACCCTCTTCCACGCTTACCGCGGTACCAACGACGCTCTGCCTACGCCAGAGGACCGCACGAACCTGCTGCGTGCTTCACTATCCTGGCGCGCCCCGACGATCGATGCGAACAAGGGCAATTTCTGGTCGACGGGGTAGGGGTTGTATGCACGCGCGCAGTCTCTGACGAGACATGAGCACGTCGAGGGTCTAGATTGGAGTATGCCGACCTCGGCATCAACATTCACAGTCGCGCATTACGCGATCGAACACAGCGCTGGTGGAGTTGAGTTACAACAGGCGCAGATCACTGCTGAGAAGGGTGCTCGCATATATCTCGGCGATTGATTTTGATCAGATTGATTGATAAGATAATTTTTCCATGATACCCCCACATAATCCCAGCCTGTTACTACACAATATCCACCGAGATCGCCTGACTTTGCCTGATGTACGAAAGTAGCGGTCGTACTAAAAGTACCTTGCTTGTACACAGGGATCTGCATCGTACGTTCGGCCGATAGTGTAACGTCGGTCTGTCGGCCGCTGGCGCGAGGCGACTGCAGTCACTTTACGCCTTGTGCGGGGCTGGTATGCGACGCTTAGTGGACGTAGCCTTACGTAGCCTTACGTAGCCTTGACAGCAGCCACAGCCTAAAGCCATATCGCCTTGCAGCGCTTTATCAGCTCCGCTCTTTCGGACTCCTCGGTCGCCGTAGACCGCAAGTGGATACACCATGGAGGTGAGACCGTTGGGTAGGGCGGGCAGTCGGTAGCCCGCTGTACTGCAGCGTGATGATCCTCATACAAGGTACAAGTGACGGGGTGTATTCGTCCGCAAGCGCATAAGTTGTTTGCGATAGCCAGCTCTTTTCTGCCGTCGGTAATTCTTTCGCCTTGCTCTTTTTCCTCTCTCTGCTTGATAGATCCATCATCTTATCAAGACTCTTCTTCTTCTTCTTCCATACCAACCTACCTACCACATCTTCTTAACCTTGGAAGCAAGCGAACATGCCAGGCACCCTCCAAACCCCCCAACCCAATGCCTTCCCCCCCGGTCGCCGCGGAGTCTACCTCCTTACGCACCCCCGCTCAGCGTCCAATCTCTTCCAAACCATGATGTCCAAGCAGCCCGGCTACCAGAACTCTGGCTACAAGCTCTTCGACGGCGGCTTTGCTACGCTGATGAATCTTGAGAAAGGACCGCTGAGTGAGTGGCCCGAGGAGGAGAGAAACGGGTTGTATGAGACGTTCAAAACGGCGTTTGGCAGCTTGGAGGACGAGTTGGACGATTGCGCGGAGAATGTAAGTAGGAAAGAAAGAAAGGGGGGAGGTGAGGTGAAGTGTGGGGTGGGAGTTATGTATAAGGGCAAGGCTGCGCCACAACCGCACATGCGCCCGTCGTGATCCGCCCACAAGATGACGTGCTCGGGCTGGCCCGTCCCACTCCTCGCTATCACAATCCCCATCTGCAACACCAACTAACAACTCCATAGGGCAAACAAGCCTTCGTAAAAGAACACACAATCTTCCTCTCCGGCCCCGACCGCCTCTTCTCCACCGTCTACCCCAACGACACCCCCCCAGCCCTAACCATCCACCCACGCAATGCCTCTCCCTCCTCCTCCTCCTCCTTACAACACACAAACCCCACTTCCGTCCCCGACTCCCTCCTCCTCTCCCTCCAACCCATCTTCCAAATCCGGCATCCGATTTTGATGTTCCCGTCTATGCTGCGCGCGCAGAAAGATAGCTTTCCGGATACCAAGCCACGGACGTTGTATACGTGTACCACGTATACTCTCAAGTATACGAGAGCGCTGTATGAGTGGTATGCGGAGCGGGAGGCTAGTTCAGGCATCGTCCCCCGCATCATCGACGCCGACGACATCATGAACAACCCGCTTGCCGTCCGCCAGTTGTGCCTCCAATGTGGCCTCGATCCCGAGGCCGTGCAGTACGAGTGGGAGGAGAAGAAGATTGAGGATAATCCGCTCATGGCCCGGTTTCTGAGCACGATTAATGCGAGTAAGGTACGTCGCGGCTGTTGTACGGAATGCTTGTGAGATGTGAGATATATACTGACTTCGTTCTTCTACTTCTGCAGGGGATTAAACCGGGACTCGCGGCACGGGGCAGGAAATTGGAGGATGAGAAGAAGAAGTGGGCGGAGGAGTGGAATGAGGAGTTTGCGGATGATTTGGAGGATTTTGTGAAGAAGGCGATGGATGATTATGATTTCTTGTGGGAGAGGAGGGTTACGGGGGAAGAGTGAAGTTGGGAAGGAATGTTGGGCGGCGTCTTGGGGCCCTGGTATCAGAGGAAGTAGTAATGACATTTCGTCTCTTCGAGTATGTCGACAATCATGGAAGCTTCACACCAGAGAACTCAGCGCAGATCTCCAGCAGCTTGTCCTGAGCCTTCTCATCCTCCGTCACCTTGTGCGGTGTGCCCTGGGTGGGTGGGGGGCGCGGGGGGGAGGAGGAGGGGCGGAGGAGGGGCGGAGGAGGAG
>NW_026056011.1:0-50615 GCF_023758025.1 Alternaria triticimaculans
GGGGGGGGGGGGGCGGCGGGGCGGAGGAGGAGAGGAGGAGGATGGGAGGATGGGAGGATGGGAGGATGGGAGGATAGTGGATCTCGTGGTAGTCATGATATCTGTCTCTTCAAGTATGTCTCGCAAGCGCGGGTGTGTAAATCAAAGAAGCTTGTTCATTGCTGGAATGTAATAAGCGTTATGGAAGCTGGACACCAGAGAACTCAGCGCAAATCTCCAGCAGCTTGTCCTGTGCTTTCTCATCCTCTGTTGCTTTGTGAGGTGTGCCTTGTCGCTTGCCCGGGTGGAAATAGCACCCGCTCATTTTGGCCTTCTCTTCCTCCCCCTCAGCAAGCATAACGTAGCTTTCCACCGCCGCATCAACGCTGCCTGGCGCCGAACTGCCACCCATCTTGGTAGCCACCCAGCCAGGATCCAATGCATTGCTTTTCACGTCAGGCCATCTGCGGGCGAAAGTTTTGGCAAGCAAGACATTGTGCAGTTTGCTCGCGCAGTAAGCCGCATTCGCGCTGTATCCGCTTTCGCCACGCTTCTGCCAGAGAACATCGTCTAAACTAGGTGAACCCGATTGATGCATCTCCGAAGAGAGGAATATCAGGCGCTTGGGACGCGTGATTAGTGCGGTGAGTACATATGGCGCGACGGTGTTGACGGCTGCTAAGGCGGGAATCCCTTCGTGCGTCTTGCGGAATGGGCCTTGGTATAGGCCGGCGTTGTGGATTACGCAGTCAAAGGCTCCGAGTTTATTGACTTCGTTTGCCATGTTCTTAGTCTCTGCAAGGTTGGACAAGTCGCCCGTCACGACTGTGTCAGCCCCGGGACAAGCTGTCGTGGCGTCCTTTGCACGTTGAGCGTTGCGCGCATGAAGAACTGCATCGCATCAGCGCCTGGGTGATGTTTAAGACGGGCATCTTAGATACATACCAACAGAATGTCCATTTGCGACGAGACGTTTGGCGACGGCTGATCCGAGACCGTCGGAAGAGCCTGTGATAAGAATGCGCGCCATCGTGTGGTGTGTTTCTAGGTGGTCTAGCGTTCGCAGGCTTGGACAGAATCTTGAAACCCGTGGGCGTGGGGAAGAGGCGTGAGCTTGATAGAAAGTGGCTATTGCTACGGCCGTTATGGCGTCGTTACGTCATGCCACTACAGAAACGGTGGATACGACGCGCTCGCACTCACAGCTCGGAAGTTACGAACTCCCGTGCCTCTCAGAGTGGACATGGCGGGGGAGGGAGAGTTGGCCCCGGCGAAACGCACCAACCCAACAGCCCGCCCGTCTCACGCCAGGCAGCACTCCTCCATCGACACTATTGGAGCACGATAATGTACCTTAATTCATCCCATGTCGGTGCGGCGCATTAGCCAGTGCTTATTTGCGATAAGCTCGTCGACTAGGTGCGCCTCGTAGCGATGTCTGTGCCAAAGAGCTCGGGTTTGACGCATCTCGGGCCAGATTGATCTCGGGTCAGGCGTGCCTCAGCGCACGAAGGCTGAGCTTTGGACGCCTTGGATGCAAGAGCATCACAACTTCAAGGTATATAAGTAACGTGTGTCGCGTCCATCGATATGTCTCAACACATCATCGCCAAACGACTCATCAGAACCATGTCTCTCGCAACAGCTCCCCAACTCAAAGTTCTTGTCAACGGTGCTGGCATTGCAGGATCAAATTTCGCCTATTGGCTCGCCAGAACAGGTCTGAATGCCTCCATCACCGTTCTAGAACGCTCGCCATTCCCTCGGCCCACCGGCCAGTCCATCGAGATCCGTGGTCCAGCCATCTCCATTGTCGAGAAGATGGGCCTCTTGCCAAGCGTTCTTGCACGCAACACCACGGAGGAGGGCACACGCCTGATCAACGCACAAAGCAAGATTATCGCCGAGTTCGGAAAAGGCGGCTTCACATCCGAGTATGAGATCCTGCGATCCGATCTATGTGGCCTATTCCTGGATGCGTCAAAGAGTATGAAGAATGTGAAATACGTGTACGGCGACTATGTCACAGCGGTACAACAAACAGACCAGTCGGTGGACGTGACCTTCGACAGTGGAGCAACAGACAAGTTCGACCTCATTGTTGGCGCAGACGGCTCAGCGTCACGAACACGCTCCCTTATCCTGGATGAAGAGACGCTCAAGGGAAGTTACAACTTCATCGGGCAATACGTCGCGTACTTCAGCATTCCCCGCCAGGAATCCGACACGAAGCACTGGTATTGGTACAACGCACCAAAAGGCCGAGGCTTGATGACGCGACCGCATCGCAACGGCAAGACGATTGGGTGTTACGTCATCATCACAACGCCAGCACATGGACACTACGATCCCCTCGTCGAAGCAGCGATGGAAGGCGGTCCCGAGAAGCAGAAAGAAATCCTTCATACGTATCTCGACGATGCGGGGTGGCAGGCTGAGCGCATCCTCGCCGGCATGGACGCATGCGACGACTTCTATATGAGCCGCTCAGCATACGTCAAGCTTCCTACATGGACAAACAATCGTGCTGTTCTTCTTGGCGATGCAGCCCACGCCACATTCGGTGTTGGCACTACCCTCGCTGTCGAGGGCGCATACTTCCTCGCAGGCGAACTCGGCAAGATAAAGTCCACCGACGATATCCCAGCGGCGCTCAAGCGCTACGAAGAGACGTACCGTAAGGTCCAAGGTCAAGGTGCGGACTTGCCGCCTGGCTTCCCTCAGTTCGCTTTCCCTCAGACTGCCTGGGCAATCAGGCTACGCGACGCGCTCGCATGGACGTTTTGCAAGACGAAAGCGTATAAGTTGTTGCCGGAGGACAAGCCGGATGATTCGAAGCTGCCGCCGTACGAATGGGTCGCTGTGTGAGTAGGGGGCTCTCACGTGTTTTCTTGCTTCACAACAACGATACCAAATGCGATCGCTCTATTATCGCCATCCTTCTCTCTATTCTATATGCGCTGATTAGCAGACACAAATACACCACTGTAACTACCCATATACTCACAGCCTACTTCGCTGTCTCTTCCATGATTCTTTGCGATATAAAGGGCTTCCTGCGCTGTCTCGATATGAGCAACGCACTCTACAACAGCGCTTTGTTACTGCATCATCCTTCGGTTGTTCTTGATAGCACCTCCATAGCCTGGAGCCTTAGCAAATCTAGCATCAGCTTGCGATGACTCTCACCGAACTTTTTCCTGGGACACATGCTTTGATCGCATTACTACCAGAGACGAGCCACAGCCTAAGGATGCCTCTGCTGTACGTGTCGACCCGCCTCACAGAGTGGCCCATCTACCAGTCTTTATATCGCAACATCTACCCAATATGCTTTCTCTTCGTCTTTCTTCTTCGCTACACCCGCGTTCTTATTAGTCTATACGGCACCTATAGATACCGGCCTACACCTATACCGCTCAACCCCACGTACCACATCAACGATGTCACAGTCATAATACCCACCACAGACCTCATGTCCGAAACACTGCATCACGTTGTCCGCTCCATACTCAACCAAAACGTACCCAAGCTCATCATCGCAACCGCCGGCACACAAGCCGCAGAACAGTTTCGCTCTTTCCGAGCTTCGTTCCCAGAGAGCAAGGTCGTGGTGGCCCATCGCGTCAAGGCCTCACGCCGGGAACAAACAGCCCAAGCCCTCAAGCAAGTCGAAACGCGGCTCGTCATTCTCCAAGACGATCACACATACTGGCCCCAATCCGCGCGCTTCATCGCTTCCGTGATCGCACCTTTCGAAGACACCAAAGTTGGCGCTGTGAGCGCCGACCTGCAAGCTCGGCACCGCGGACACCCCTTCTCCTGGCCCGGATTCTGGAACTTCATGGGCATGACCTACCTGATGCGCCGTTCCTACGAGTACCGAGGCACCTACGGCATCGACCGCGGCCTCTCAACGTTACCAGGCCGTTTCGGCGTCTTCCGCACGACTATCTACGCATCGCCCGAGTTTCTCAACGGATACCTAAACTCCTACATGCCTTTCAAGACCGAGCCCCTAAACTCCGATGACGACAAATTCCACACCCGCTGGCTGATTGAACATGACTGGAAAATGGGTCTGCAGGCTGGTGCCGATAGCGTCATGACGACAGAACTGGGCGAGTGGCCCAAGTTCATGAGTCAGGTACTTCGCTGGACTCGAACGACTTGGCGGAATAACCCGGCGCAGTTGATGGGTAGGCTGACGTGGGTGCGTCATCCCTTCATGAGCTGGAGTCTGCTCATGTGGTTCTTCCGTCAATCGCTCACACAGGAATCGTGCATGTATATGACGCTTCGTGGGACGCTGAAGCAGTACGGAAAGGCTGATTACTTCCCCATCAGCGCATCTGCGCTCACCATCTGGATCTTGTCGTTCAAGTTTGTCAAGATTCTGGAACACTTTCGCAAACATCCTCGCGATGTTGTGTATTTCCCCGCGTATCTTTTGTTTGGTCATTTGCATGCGTTTGTTAAGGTTTACGCGTTGTGCACTTGTATGAATGCTTCTTGGACTACGGCGGAGAAGGTGAATGGTAATCTGGGGAAGGGGAAGATGGAGGACGTAAAGACAGAGGACGTGGTAGCGGAAGACAAACGCAAGGAACCGGCTTCGAAGCGGGTTGCTTTGGATGTACCACCAGCTGTTCAAGATCGGCCGAAGCGGCCGGCTATGTTTGTGCGCAGGTCGCGGTATTATTCTCAAGCGCCTGGAGTGGGCGGATGGTTGGGTTGATGACGTTTGGGATTCTCCAACGTAGATTATAGTCGTGAGGATCTAGGGGTTTCAGCCGTGTGAAGACTGCTTTGCATCCTCGATTGAAGACTTTCAAGCGCCTGATTCGTATCAATTGTTTGATAGGGTACATCATTTATCTATAATCAAGCATACATTGGACAGTATCAGCCCAAGTTATCGGTCCAAGACGCTTTCTGAGTGCCTCGCGGGTCGTAGCTGAATCTATAGTACAAAAATGCTGTCACAGCATTCAAGACAAGAAAAAACACGCCGGCTCCCTTTTCCATGCGCTTTCTGTCCTGTTCGTTATCAAGTGCTCGAACAACTTTGGTAGCCGACGATGTAAATTTCAGGCAGATCCCAGTCCAGGCAACGACCATCAGGGAAGTGAAGACGTCGTGCCACACAATCTCAAGACTCCCACGCTCGATGACCGGAGCGATGAAGTACGGGAAGAGCGGCAGAGCAATGAGTAAAATCAACAGGAAGCCTGGCAGAATGACTTGTTGAAACTGATCTCGCTCGACAACCTGATCACGTTTGAGAACGCTGTAGAGATATACTGGCACGCAGAACGCTGCTCCAGATATGGGTACTACCAGACCACTCCAACGCAAGGTGCTTTCTTCAGGTCGGCCGAACGCATCTCTTGTAGCGGCAGAGGCGAAGTATAGGGTGAATGCTACGGATGCAGCGATAGAGATGTAAGAAAGACTGTCTGCCCCTGACGAGCTTATGGGGTCTTCCTTTTCGCTGGACTTAATCAGATCATCGATCTTCGGCCGGTGCCAAGTTACTAGGAGTTCGATGGTCAGGAACGAGGCCAGAAATAGACTTGCAAACGCTTTCGTCCATGGGATCCCGCTATAGCCGTAGAGTTTGACTATCTGTGAAAGGGTCACAGCAAAGACCACAAGACGAACATATCGATTCCTCAAAAGATCTGCGAGATCTCCTTTCCGAGAAGGGTCGCTGAACTCGTCTTGGAAGCGAAATCTGAGTAGTCGTATTCGCGCAGTACGTATGCGAGCCTTCCAGGGGTCTTGAGTCTGATGAATCGGCGGACTCAAGAGATAGTATAGGAAACGCCAGATTATTAGGCCAGCATCGATAGCGCACATGATGGGTGAGCTGCGTAGCTCAAGATTGACGTCGGCATCCACACCACATACAGCCCCAGCTGGCTGTCCCATGGAGTTCACAGCGAAGGCAGCGATACCCCAAAACGCGGAGGCCCAAGTTACATATTGCGGCGACTGCGTCACTTTGCACGAATCGTCAGTCGAGACAACACTTTCAGTTCATCCGACTTACTGATCAATTGACACGGAAGTTCTTTGCAGGGACGACGCTAGAACAGGGCGTAAAGCAAACACACGATGAATTGTATACGAGGAAGAAGTATCGCTCGAGGATACCGTTTTCAAGAACACCTGAGAGCATCATCTCCTAAGACTAATGCACTTGTTTCTAGATCCTAGGACAGATGCGCCGCTACTGCGAACAAGATGCGTGCTGAAGACAATCAGCCGCATTAGCTCTCAGCCCCCATAGAAGTCAAGATCTAGATCCAGGGCGGAACAGGAACGAGTACAGCCGACAAAAAGCAATCCACGTGGAACAACTAAATCATTGGCTGCATGCTATGATTCGCCGACTGGACTCGCAGTTGTGCGTTCGCGAGACCGCATCTCAACGGACCTTACCGTGCATGCCGTAGCGCGCAACACGGGGGGGTCGACAGGGCTGTAATATGATATCATTGCGGTGAAGTGCTGTCAGGGGCCTATCATCTGATGTTAGCCTGACAGCGGCCTGTCGCCATTGAAATCATGACATGAGACGATAGGTGTCAAACAGGAGATGGGTAACTCAGGAGACATCTCTTACACGCCCATCACATGAGGATACCTATCGCAACGGCAATAGGGGTCACTCCTGACTGCTTTTACATTGAATTCTGGTGAGGTATGCTAAGGATTGGACGTGCGCAGGCCCGCGATGGGTGAATGTTCCACATTTTTCACTGCAAGTACACTCAGGAGGTGCAGCGCGGCGGCATATATATGTGTCCCTATTTGCAGCCACCCCTGACGTCTCTACTGTCGTTGTTGGCGTCCCTAGTGCTGCTGTTGCTGCTGTTGCTGCCTTCTTAACTTGAGATGGAAAGAGCCCTCCACGCTTGACAGGCCCAAAATTTGACATCAATCACGCCCCTGACAGCCCTCAGTCAGATATCACCCCCCTGACAGCTTTTACTCATGACACGACATTAGGGAGCTATCACAACCAAGATCAAACGACAGGAAATTTGGTTTTGCAGGTCTATTATAGCCCTATCAACCCCCCCACGGTGCGCGTGACGGTGGCCTTGTGATGGGCCTGTTATCGTGATGGGCCACCCCGCCACCTTTTGCAGCCCGCGGAATCAAGGTTGTTTGAGCTACGCAGGATAGAGCTGAGTACACCAAAACTTGGCAGAGTGATCTGTAGACCTATGCGATAACGTCTGCCACCTAAATCTCTTTGGTGGAGCGATCTTGCGGCCGCGACTGTTGTACGTAGGTGGACGCTCTGTGGAAGGTTTGTGAGCAACAGCCTGACCACGCACAGCAGCAGCACTACCACCACGCTTCTTTGTTGTTCTTGGCTGCAATTGACGTTATGCCTTGCGCTTGCTGGTGTCGTCCAGCTTTCATGATATTTGTCTCCTTACGGGACCCGACATGTCGGCTAAATCCGTGCTCAATCTCTTCGGCGCAAGGGAATCGTGGGGTACTAGTCCTCCGCATGTCTGATACGAAGTGTATATAGTAGCATCGATCGGAGGAAACGGAATAATATAGGACGCGCAAATCACCACACGATATCGATGAAATTTGCGCCGGATGCAGATTGAACGATACGATGAACAGCCTGTTTAAGCCCCACATCTCAACCGCAATGTATACTTCAGCAAGATGCTCTTCGTAGTCTTACTCAATTCATCATCATTGAACGCATCATGTATTCTGTATTGTCGCATCTTGTGGCCCTTGCGGCCATATCGCATGTCACTTCGGCAGTCTCTCTGGAAAGTCGCCAAGCGCAGCAGAAAGTCACCATCGACCTGACGAAGAGATACCAGACGATCGACGGCTTCGGTTTCTCAGGCGCATTTCAGCGCGCAAACCTCATCGTCAATCTGC
The DNA here is from genome assembly GCF_023758025.1 of Alternaria triticimaculans. Classification (NCBI taxonomy): domain Eukaryota; kingdom Fungi; phylum Ascomycota; class Dothideomycetes; order Pleosporales; family Pleosporaceae; genus Alternaria; species Alternaria triticimaculans. Next base: position 7,909 of record NW_026056011.1, read on the forward strand.
AGCAGCCCAAACAGCGCGAGGTTCTCGATCTACTCTTCAACACGACCACCGGCGCTGGCTTCTCAATTGTGCGCAACGGTATTGGCTCGACACCCAATAGCAACAGCGATTTCATGAACACGATCCTTCCCAAATGCCCAAGCACACCAGCTGAAGTCACTACTAACTATAGCGGGTACGTCTGGGATGCTAAGGATAGTGGGCAGTTGTTCCTCAGCCAGAGAGCACAAGAGTATGGCGTCAACACCTTCTACGCGAATGCATGGAGTGCGCCTGGATGCATGAAGACGAACAACCAAGACACCAACGGCGGCCAGCTCTGTGGTGTACGTGCATCCCCGAAGTTCCCTCATCGCGTCCGCTAACCTGCCCCAGGTCTCTAATACCAATTGCCGCTCTGGAGATTGGAAACAAGCCTACGCGAATTACCTCGTCGCATACATCAACTTCTACGCATCCGCCGGCGTCAAAGTCACACACCTCGGCTTCCTCAACGAGCCCGACTTATCCACCTCGTACGCCTCAATGCAATCATCTGGTACCCAAGCCGCCGAGTTCATCAAAGTCCTTCGCCCCACACTCGACCGTGCGAACCTGACTTCCGTCGGCATAAACTGCTGCGAAGCCACAGGCTGGAACGTAGCAACCCAACACGCACAGCAAATCGCCTCTGCCGGCGCCGAAAGCCTCGTCTACGCCATCACCTCGCATGAGTATACTTCGCGCATCAGCGGTACCATGCGCACCGCCGCTCGCGTCTGGCAAACCGAGTACTCAGACCTAAGCGGCGGTTGGAGCACAGCCTGGTATTCCAACGGCGGTGCCGGCGATGGCTTCACCTGGGCCAACACCGTCTTCAACGGTATCGTAAACTCCAATCTGTCCGCGTACATCTTCTGGGAAGGCGTCCAGGACCGCGCTACGAATAATAATAACAACGAGAAGCTTATCTTGGTTGATGGCCAGAACTACCAGGTTAGCAAGCGGCTTTGGGCTTTCGCGCAGTTTCGCGTCGTTAGGCCGGGTGCTGTGAGGGTGGGGGCGAGTGGTGGGGCGAATGTCAAGGCTGGTGCTTTTGTTAATGGGGATGGGAGTGTGGCGGTTGTGGTTATTAATTCTGCGGCGAGTGCGCAGAGTGTGGGTGTTGCGCTGGCTGGGTATCCGGATGTGAGGGCGTGGTACACCGATAATACTCACGATATGAGTGCCGTGACGGTGGCTGTGGGGAGTGATGGGACTGCGAGCGCAAGTGTGCCAGGTAGAGCGATGATCAGCTTTCTGTTCAAGAAGGCTGCGAATACGGCGATGTCGTAGAGTAGTGGATGTGGAGAGTGCACTGGCGGTTCGCGGGGCGGGCGCGCTAGGCGCTGAAGCCCCACCAAGTGAAGGCGCCACTTCCGCGTGACATGAGCTGAGGTCAGATCTTCAACCTCGAACAGACACTGCGTTATCCTTCGCCTTCCATCACTTGCTATGTGCCTTCGTATCTGTCCCGTGGAGTCTGTGAGGCCCCTCCAATACGAGCCGGCACGCTCACGGCGCGCTGAATGAAGCCAAAGCGGCTTCTCGACCCCGCTCACAGCTCGGTCCTTCTCCCCCAAGAATCGCGTCACACGTTATCGCATCGTATTCGCACGGCAACATGGCTATCTTACAATGCGAATCAGATTTTGTGAAAAAGTTCGAGCAGTCACCGCCATAACGGCCAAGGCTCGGTCCGCAAGAAGCCTACATTTCTCCGGTCGTAATCCGCAATGGGGAAAGGGGCCGATAGCTAATATTGAAAAGTGGACACCATCTACCATCTCCATGCTGGTGTTTCTATTTCCTATCCACACACAGGGCACATTGGGCAACCTGACCGTGCTATACGAAGTGCGCATGAACATCGACATGTCCCGAAAGCTTCCAGATAACGCTACGGGCTTGGTCTTCGTACAGATATAATGGTCATCATGGCTGCGATGCCAGACACGCATCCACACGCTCGCTTTTGACAATGGGAAAGATCTCATGCGCCATCGCGGCCCTTGTTCTGGGTGCGCAAGTCGCTGTTTCAACGCCAATCTATTCTCGACTTCAACCGAATGCGATTGTACAACGAGCTGCAAATGACACGCCTGTGGCAGGCGGCATCATGCCCGGTGCCTACATTGTCGAGTTCGCGGATGACGATGAGACACCGGAGTCATTCTACGCGTCTCTTGCAGCCAGCGGCGTACAGGTTGAACCTCGCATGGACCTGAGCTTCCGTTTCTTCAAAGGTGTCTCGTTCCAAGTCAAGAGGTCAAGCTCCAACTCGACTGGTGGGGACTTCTTGCGTCAGATGAAGGCAAAACCCCAGGTCGAGAACATATGGCCGACGCGCATCACCACACGTTCAGGCGAGGAAAGTGTTGCAGTACCCTCCCAGCAGAAGCACACCAAGCGGCAAACCACCTCCGAGCGTACATTCTCTCCCCATGTCATGACCCAGGTCGACAAGCTGCACGCGGAAGGCGTCACCGGCAAAGGTTTCCGCGTCGCTATCGTTGACAGCGGTCTCGACTACACCCACCCAGCACTCGGCGGATGCTTTGGTCCGGGTTGTCTGGTAGAAGCAGGGTACGACTTCATCGGCGACAACTACATACCAGGCAAGACACTCCCTGAGCCCGATGACGACCCCATGGACAATTGCGGTGGACATGGTACCCACGTTGCAGGCACCATTGCCGCTCAGCTCGAAGGCAACGAGTATGGCTTCACAGGCTCGGCTCCTGGAGCAAAGCTAGGTGCATACAGGATGTGGGGCTGCACATCGACTTCCACGAACGAGATCGAGCTGATGGCATTTGCTCGCGCTGTCGAGGACGGCGCAGATATCATCTCTTACTCCAACGGCGATGAGTCGGGCTGGGCGCAGGATGTACGTGCTGTCATCATCTCCCGTATTGTCGACTCCGGTATTCCTGTTGTGATATCTGAAGGCAACGGCGGAGGCCAGGGCATGTTTTACGCTTCTACACCGGCAACGGGGTACAGCGTCATGGGTACGGGAGCAGTGTCCAATACGAAATTCCCCACGTTCCTCGAGCGAGGCTCCTACACGACTGGTGCCAATGCTACCAGCAACGGCACGACCGACTTCGGCTTCTTGATGGGTGTACCTGAATTTGCTGCCGACACGACACTCCAGCTGTGGTCTGCTGCCGATGTAGATGACGCTTGCAAGCCCTTGCCCGATGATACGCCAGATCTGAGCCAGCGCATCGTGCTTCTGGAGTTCAAGGATGCAAGAGCAACCCAGTGCTATCCGCAAGATCAGGGCGCGAATCTCGCCGCGAAGGGTGCACGATTTATGATCTACTATGAGCGCAGCAACCTTACGATGCGGGACGAGCCATACGTCTACGCCGACGGGATCGAAGGAGTAGTCAAGGCTGTCCCATACGTTGCTGAGCGTTGGCTTTCCCTCCTGTCGCAGGGCAGCAACGTCTCCGTGACAATACCCGCGAATGGTACCCAAACGCACCTCGAGGAGCTTGAGAACAACGAGACCGGCGGATATGTCGCGGGTGAGCTGAGTAGCTGGGGCCCAAGTTGGGAGCTGAGCATGACGCCACAGATTGTATCACCCGGAGAGAACATCCTCAGCACGTATCCGACGGCTTTGGGTAGCTACCGCGTCATGACTGGTACCAGCATGGCAACGCCGCTGGTCGCAGGTGTCTACGCAATGCTTGGTGAAGTATACGGCAAGTTGGAACCAGAGCGCCTTCGCAGGATCCTCACACACACGTCCAAGCCACTTGCATGGCACGACGGTACGAAGGCATACCCCGACATCCTCGCTCCAGTCGCCCAGCAAGGCGCCGGGCTGATTCAAGCGTGGAACGCTGCCCACACCACTCTTGAGCTCGATGTCGACAGTCTCATGCTGAACGACACAGAACACTTCGTCGGCACCCGAACCTTCAGCATAAAGAACACCGGCTCCACCGACGAGGTCCTCGACTTGGGCCACCGCAAAGCCGTCACAGTATACACTTTCCAGCCCAACGTCCCCGACCTACGTACAGGCGTGTTCCCCAACCCCGCCGTTGAGTCATGGGCTACTGTCTCCTTCTCCTCCGACCGCATCAATGTCCCCGCTGGCCAATCCGCCAAGGTAACCGTCGACATCACACCACCCGTAGGTGTAAACGCAACCCTACTCCCCGTCTACAGCGGCTTCCTCAGCATCGGCGACAAGCTCCACCTACCCTATCTAGGCGTCGTCGGAAACATGCGCGACGTGCCCATCGCAACGGCCGACAGAGTCTACCTTGCGCAAGGCTACTCGCCCGCGCCTGCGAACGTATCCTACACCATCCCACGACCAGACCCACAGAACCCCCCAATGACCGACCGCGGTGACATGCAAAACACACCGAATGTATACGTCGGCACCATTGTAGGATCGTCGTTGGTGCGCGTCGAGGTTGTGCAGGGTGACAGGGTGTTGGGCGCGTTGGCTGGTTTCCCCCAGACGTACGTTGCGAGAGGTGAGGTGCGCGCGTACTTTAATGGGTTGATGGCGGATGGGACGGTGCTTGATGAGGGTGAGTATAGGATGAAGGTGAGTGCGCTGCGCATCTTTGGCAATGAGGAAAGTGAGGAAGATTGGGATGTTTTTGAGTCGGTTAGTTTTAAGGTGAAGTATGCAATTTAGTAGTGTTGTGATGTGGGTTCAAACTGAATTGATACGTTCTGAGAATGTCTTCATTTCACTCCTTCTACTTTGGTCAGCCTTGAACATGCACGATAGTTTGCAAAGTCCTGTCGCGTGGTCAAATGTCAAGGACAGCGGTTCGGATAATGTACACTATATTCCCCCAACGGGTAGCGATATCATAGGCGTGTGGACGCGGGCTCTTGCTCGCCCGCCGTGCAGATAGACTATTTCCAGCGCGGCAACGCCATGCGCGACTTTTTCTGGAATATTACGCCACGGCCCGAAGCCATACCCACGGCGCCGCAACACCGCGCTCAAGCGACTGACGAACGGCTTGTATCGCTCCGGAACTTTCCTTCTCCGCAACTCACCCGGGCGTCGAAACGCGCTACATCGACCACTGCCGGCGGTATCACGTCATCCTCTGCGACAACTACTGGCTCAACGCACGCAAAGCTTTAGCTGAAGGCATACCAACGCGCATCCTCTCCCCGCATCCTGTTCGACCCCACAGACTCTATCCGATGTCCCAGCAGCGGGAATCGCGAGCGTGGACAACGGCCTAGTCTCCGCTCCTCAGCCTCCTTCGCGCCATCTGGTACAAGCCGGCGTCAGTCTTGGCGTAAGGGTCGTGCAATTCTGACATTGAAGGGCTACGAGGTGCGATACATTGTGATCAGCGGAACCAAGGCCGTTGAGAAGAGCGCACGGCGGAGCAGCGGAGGGACACGATGCGCAATCGCACTGCGAGCAGGTATGACGTCGAGCGGATTAGTGATGGCGCCTGAGGGACGCATGTCATGTCAGACCCACTAGGGCTTCGCACGCTGCCGAGCACGCTACCACACGTCTTACCTAACGACAACAGCTGCCCCAGATTGAGGCTCTGCGCTACCATCCGTACCTTGCAACTCTTACCTAACGACAATGCCTTTCCCCAGACTGCCGCTCCGCATCCTCCGAAGTCTTTACATAACAGCAAATCTGCCCCGGATCGCGTCCGCAGCACTGGGTCAGCCCTGGTGTCAGCTTGCTTCCGTGCTGCTTCAACCTGCTTCCAGAAGCCGTGCTCACCGGAGTGGTTGCGTAGCTGCTTGTCCTTTGGCTCGGGAAGGTAGTCGAGTGCGGAGGAGGCCCGTTCTCCACGTGCTTCCTTCCCGAGTATTCCTCCGATACCCTCATATCCAGCGCCAATACTCGGACTTATATCTCCAAGTTGCGCAAGTCTCTCCGCGTCTTGGACGCCCATCGCAATAGATTCCTGGAGTTTGATACGACCATGTATCAGCTTGCGGCATTGCGATATAGCATTTCAGGTACTATACCAGCACACGACCATCTCGGGACTGTTGCGGTTTGGTTCATGGTGTAGCGATACAGGGTCGCATGACAGCCCTGAGGATCTGGATGCTCAAACTACACCTGTAGCGTGCCTGTGTACCATTGCAACCTGTTCACTAATGCGCCACTTCCACGCGACTCCGACCTCCTCTATATGCGCATGCTATCTCTGCAATCTCTTCGCGCACCCACGCATATCATCGATATTGACACAATTCATTCGAAAACGCGACAAGAATGACGCATTCTCGTTATTTCGCTATCTCGGAAAGCATTGTTGAACAGATCTCAGCGGACCCTCGTCCCACAACGTAGGCCCAGAAATCCACAAAAGATAAGCGTCTATTTCACTTGGTCCGAAGTGCTTCGGCCCTGTTCCGGTCCTGGCGCGCGTGCTTGTCGTCGCGCGCAGCAGTGGTGGGCGGCCTTGTCGCGAAGCTTGCCCACGCCACCTGGGATGCCACGACCGATTGCGCTCCCCCAGAGTGCTCTCGAACGCGCTCAACATGCACAGCGCGGGCGCTTGACACTGGTGACATTCGACGATGCAAAAAATGGAGTCATTTTACCGGGTTGGGCCTAGGTCGGCAAAACCTCGCTGTACCTGCACACATTTTTTTCGCGGCTTAGTGCGGCTCCAGGCCAGGTTGCCTCGGTCTTTCGCGGCTCCACGCCTCTCACGCCAACGTGAGCTTCAACCACCAGTGTCCACTACCGCGAAACGACCCACGTACCTGGGGAAACAATGCGCGCGCGGCGACCTCCACATCGTTCCTGGGTCTGTGCCAGCCGATGTCGGTCGGGCCGACGATTCTTGCATATGTAAATGGCAGACGGTCGCCCTTGGAGGCAGGACTCATTCTCGTGCGCCATCTCCTCTTGATACCCAGGAACACTCATCAGGGCGACATGGGCTTCTCCAACGACAAGATCAGCGACGACAAGATGGGCAACGACCTCGAATACGGCGCCCAGCTCAAGCCTGAGGACACCAACCCAACGGGTCAGACCGATGCCGTCTTTGGTGAAATCGTCGAGGGAGGACCCAACTACCGCAGCGTATGTTCCCATACCATCATTCCTACCCAACGCATACTGACATTCTGCAGGTCAGCTGGTGGGGTTCCTCCGTCATCATGATGAAGACTCAGATCGGTCTCGGTGTCCTATCAATCCCCGCTGCATTCGATGCTCTGGGCCTCATTCCGGGTATTATCTCGCTGCTCGCCATCGGATTGATCACCCTGTGGTCTGGATACATGGTTGGTACATTCAAGATGCGTCACCCCGAGGTGTACGGTATCGAGGATGTAGGACAGAAGCTCTTTGGGCGCACAGGCCGCGAGGTGCTCGGTCTTGCGTTCGCTTTACTGTGGACGTGCGTTGCTGGCTCCGGTATGCTGGGTATCTCCATCGGCTTGAACTCGTTGTCTGAACACGGCACCTGTACCGCTGTCTTCGTGGCGGTGGCCGCCTTCGTGGGCTTCGCTATTGCTTCGATCAAGACCTTGGGCAAGCTCTCCTGGATTGCGTGGGTTGGTCTTGTTGGCATCATGTCGGCTATCATCACCCTCACCGTCTCAGTCAGTCTTCAGGATCGCCCCTCTGCGGCGCCTCAGTTCGGCCCCTGGGAGTCTGACTTTGAGCTCTTCAAATCGCCTACCTTCGCTGAGGCATCGGCTGCTCTTTCCAGCATTGTCTTTGCGTTCTGCGGTATCCCTGCGTACTTCAACGTCGTGTCCGAGATGAAGGACCAGAAGGACTACTTCAAGGCTCTGTCGCTGTGTCAGTTCGTCATGACCTCGATTTACGTCGCCATCGGCATCGTCGTCTACTACTACTGCGGATCATACGTCGCTTCGCCTGCGCTGGGATCCGCCGGTGTCTTGATGAAGAAGGTGTGCTACGGTCTTGCGCTTCCGGGTCTGCTTGCCTCCGTCGTCCTGGTCACTCATGTAAGTTCCATCATCCCTCCTCCGTCTGCTTTTTGCGAACAACGTACTAACCTCAAACAGCTCGTCGCCAAGTACTTCTTCATCCGCACCCTGCGCGGAACCAAGCATCTCAGCCACCCCACCACCAAGCACTGGATCACCTGGTTCGGCTTCACCGCCGCCGTCTCCCTAACCGCCTACGTCATCGCATCCGCAATCCCCGTCTTCGGCGGTCTCGTCTCGCTTGTCGGCGCACTCTTCGGCACGCTCATGAGCTTCCAGCCCATGGGCTGCATGTGGCTCTACGATAACTGGCACCGGTCCAACCGCGACTGGAGGTGGAAGGGTATGGTCGCATGGTCCGTCTTCGTCATTGTGTCTGGCACGTTCCTCCTCATTGGCGGTACTTATGGTTCCATTGCCGGCATTATCGACTCATACAACAAGGATGGCGGAACCAAGGCTTGGACTTGCGCGGATAACTCCAACTCCAGCGGTGGTCACTAAGCGTGGCTGTTTGTTGGAAGGAGCGTCATGATTGCATGGTCGCTCCAGTCTTGTTCTTTAGCGTTGCATATGCACGATTCGAATGTATATATCATACCCTGGCTCAATATAAGCCGTATCTGAAGCTTTAAGTTTATTAACGTCTCGCAAAATTGTTGCTTTGTGTCGTTTGTTGATATCTTCTGTTTGGAATGAAAGGTGTGAGTCCTAATCGGCGACTATTTCTGGGGGACACCGCCATCATGCGCCGCGGTAGTCGCCCAAGGGATATTCGGTTGACAGCATATTGTCCCCTGGGGGAACTTCATGTGCGTGGCTTCCAGCTTTGGGGCGTGGGCGGCATTCGCGTCGATCGATCGGCTTTGAGGTTCCTGTGAAAGCAGCAGAATTCCGCATGATCTACCAAGACTGTCGCAAGCTTGAACCGCGTCGCAACTGACTCATCTTAGTGATACCATGGCGAAAGGATGCTACGCTGGTATCGTGGCAGTGCGGTCGTTGTCCAGAGGAGCTGTTATCGCGTTTGGCAGCGGGGTGCTTCGAGGAACGAGCGGAGTGCAAAGTTGACGGCTTCCTGCAGCAGATTGGATTAAAGAAGACGCGAGCAAAGCAACAGACTGGTAGGAACTGATGTATGCAAAGACTGTGAAGGAGAGTCGCAAAGTCGCAAGATAAAGAAAGCAAACGAGATCGCAAAACACATGGCGACAGCAACACAACCTACCTTTAGCCTACTAGGTGCCTTAAACCCGAATATTCATTCTTCGCCTCCGGGTGCGACGGCCTTCTTATCTACCTGCTGTTCTGCGCCCTACGCCCTCACACGCCCTACATGTACTCCGCGTCCCACGCCTTTCCCGCAGGAGATCCCCGCGGAAAAGTGGGTCCCACACACCGACTTCGCACCACGGCACCTTCCCTTTCGTTCACCATGTCTGGAGGGACCTTCCCGTTTCGGTCGCGCTTTCCATGGCCCTTATCTGAAGGCACATTATTGTTCGTCGTGACTTTCCTTGGATTGCCGAGATATCCATGGATGGGTGAGGCACGTGGTGACTATGCGATGGGGGGTCTGTTTACGATGCGGGCTGCCTCACTACCGCCTTCCCTACCAGACGCGACCTTACTTCAGCATCTCTCAACGCCTTTGTCTGGGCGACGGGCATCGTTCCGCGCATCGCGCCAATTGCGCAACAGCTGACGCATCTTTGCAGCGAGAGGTGCGTGGGCTGAATGGTCTAAACGAGAACCACATTCCCCCGGCACTCGCTGAAGACATGGAGCGCACGCTCAAAGACAGTTTGTCAGATCTGGTCCAACGTCTGGGTCGCACCCATCTAAGATGTCGTCTTTCCCTAGCCCAGTGCAGGTGCTGCTGACAGAACGACTTCATCTCCCTATTCGAGACACAAGCCTTAAGCGACCGCAGCTGCAGCTCCCCGAGTCGCACGCACGCTGTGAAGCCAGTTATTACGATCTTGGGGGGCTTCAGTCCCGCGATTCAACGCGTGAGCACGTGGACACGTGTACTAGCAGCCAAAGAACCTTGGAACCAGCTGTTAGCCGCGTCGTGTCCTGGAATGATAATCTTGCTGCTGTCGCATCCTCTGATGTCGCCACCTGGGGGAAGGACATTGTGTTGATCATCCAAGCCGCTGCCCTTGAGACCGTCCTGGAAGCTTGTGGTCGCAGCCGCAGGCAACGTTGTTGCAATCGGTCGGTCTGGGCCTAAAAGCTTAGAGATAGGCCCGCACGTACAAGCGTTTTCTAAGCCGACTTCACAGACAGCTCTAGCGCGGAGTCGAATTTGTCTTCGCATTTCTTGATGTGTTGTCCATCATTCAAGACCCTTGGTTCACGATGTATGCGCTTCGGGTTACAAGAGAGTTCGTCGGTAAATTTTGAGATAAGGTACAGCATGTGTTCCCCAAAAGGCTGAGACACGCCCATCACAGGATCGCTACTGAGTGGGACTAGCGATGTGCAGAACAGAACAACTGTATAGCATGACATGATGACAAACCCGGGGCGACTACCACGTTGCCCAGAGTCCAAAGAAGATGGTCAAAGAGCGCTTTCATCAATGCAACGAAATCCTTCGAGGAGCTGCATTTCGCCGGGGCGGCGCAGCCACCGCAGCGCCGTGATGCTGGTGTTCTGATGGTGTTCAATGCAGCTCGACAGCATGAGCCAAGTCTGCAGCTGGCAGAACTCGGTGTATTGCACAAAGGCTCGGCAGCTTGCCGACATCCGAACTTGAGAAACGGCTTGTTCTTAAAAGGTGCGATATTCAGGTCATCTCGGGTTCCCCTACCGAAAATCCTGGCTCTGACGTGAGTCGTAGGTATTGGAAGGCTCGCCAAGACCACTGCGACAAAGTCGCAGTGATGCATCCTACAGCGTTCTGTCGGTGTCTGCCGTCGTTATTGGCTAGGCCGTCGTGCTGAGCCTGACTGCTGCCTGGCTGAAACCATTTGTAACAGGGAAGTCGGCCCTACGTATGTTACAAAATCGAGTCGGCCCTACAGATGGACCATGCCAAGAAGTCCAGAAAGAGGCGCATACGGAAGCTTCGATTCATGATTGGCACCTTCGACAGGACGCCACGACGGGTAGGACCACAGCCGCGGGCACTTATACCTCGTTACGGGCGTAGTCGTGACCCTCTGAGGCTTAGATTGAGGCTGAACGACATGGTGACATCGGCAGTACCCGTTTCATGGGCATGAAACGGGCACCAGCAAGTCACGAGATCGTTCCCAGCGACTCATCCCTTCATCTCGTCGCTTCAGTTTGCATAACCCCGAATACCTCGAGATGTCTACTCTGCCAAGAGAATGCACCTGGGGAGAGGTTTTGAAGATGTGACGTGCAGGGTACACCAGGGGTCACGACGTCCTCGGACCGACTAAGGGCTCGACTTCGCAGTATAGTGCGTAGAAACGGTGACAGTACTCTGATCATGTTGAAGGATTCGAAAGGTACAAAAGGGGAGGTCCAGTCGTTTACATATCCATCATCCATTCAACTCACATCACCTTCACTTCTTCGCTTCTTCTTCTCAACACTCCACTTCGCTTCTGTTACTTCAACAAGTCCGTGACTTTTCAACACTCAACATGCCTTCTTTCACCACCATCGTCGCCGCTCTTGCCGGATGCTCTGCTATCGTCAACGGCGCCGCCGTCCCTACTCCCGAAGCCCGTGAGAACAGCCTCAGCAAGCGCGAGCCCGTTCTCGCAACCATTCTCGTCGCGGCTGGTACCGCAGCTGTCAGCGCTGTCGTCACCAAGGCCGTCGACGCGACTGCCAAGTTCATTGGTGACGTCCAGAACTTCGATGAAGCTCGCGAAGCCTTCACGCAGCAAACCACCAAGGAGATGATGGCCAACAATCCCGACCCTGCCCGCTTTCAAGCCGCCGCCTGCTACAACCAGGGCTTCTCGGTTGCTGACCCCGCCAACATCGACGGTCAGAACTCTGTCAAGTTCGAGCTTGGCCTTCTCAACACCGACTACGAGTGCATGTACATTGCTGCTCCTAACCAGTTCTTCACCGAGGGCGACGGTGGTTTCATTAACGTAAGTTCTAGCTACTCACGGAAGCTCGTGAAAACTTCGACTAACAACACAACCAAAGCTTGCATTCGAGCACACCGACCGCTGCACTTTCGACGAGGCTACCGCCGATCTTACCTGCGTCTAAGCGACAGCGCTTTGGGAGGAGGATGTTGATTGGGGAATTCGAAGGTGAAGAATTGGGGGCGATATGTTGAAAAGGTTGAATGTGGAGCATGAACATGGCCGTTGATGTGATCGACGTATACAAAGCAGCGTTCTCTTCTTTGTCCAATAGTAAATTAGATCTTTGTGCTCCCGCAATCTCGTCCTTATACACATTTTCATTCGTGAGCATACTCTTTGCTAAAGAAGCAGCTACTGCGGCAAAGGAAATCCTAGTCGATAACATACTTTCCGAATGCTTTCGTGGGCACTTTTCGCTCAAACATGAGATCCAACTCTTCGTAAGTCCTGCCTTTCATTTCAGGAACACGGAAATAGCACCACACCAGACACGGGATGCTGAGCCCACCGAAGAAGAACCCAAGCTTGCCGCCCAGATCGGCTGCGTCGGGGTTGATCAAGTACGGAATTGCGACGGTCATGATGATGCCGACAAGAGCCTGAGCAGCGGTTGCAACGGCGACAGTCTTCGAGCGTACCCTTGTCGCGCTGACTTCGCAGAAGATGGCAAAAGCCACGGGTCCGACGCTCCAGTTGTAGACAGAGTTCCACACCAAGAGCCTGTAAAGTTAGCGCAAGATTCAACGTCAGCATGATGCGCACTTACAATGAAGACTTCGCCCATGTCGCGCCTGTCGTAGGTACGAGGTCGAGTATACCCACAAGAAACATGAGGACCGTGAGGATTGTGAGCCCAACACCGAACAGCGTTCTTCTCCCGAACTTTTGCATCAAGTACCATGACAACAGCACACTGACCCAACCGATAGCCATGAACCCAATGCCCATGTTGAACGCTTGCGCGGTCTCGAGACCAGCGAGAGTGAAGAAGTACGTTCCGTAGTTGATGAGATACACACCACATAGAACCTGGGTGGAATACACCCCGATCGCAATCTCCGTGCGGCGCCAATTGACCTTCTTGAAGACGTCGGCATAAGTACTGCCCGCTTCCATGTCATTCTCCAGTCTATCCGTTTCCATGATCTGTGCGAGCACAGCCTTGACGTTGACCTTGGCGCTCGTGAGCCGGCGAAGAGACTTCTCGGCGTCTTCGAGCCGATTCTGACGCACCAGCCACCATGGACTTTCCGGAGCAAAGAACATTCCCGGGAGGATCACCAAGACCCAGAACCATTGCGTTGCGAACGGAATCGAATACGCCCAGTGGGACTGAAGATGCTGGGTTGCAGCCGCAACTCCGTTTCCAAGCAACTGGCCGGTGACGAAGCAAAGATTGACGTAAGAGGTAGAGACACTGCGCATGGCCAAGGGTGATACTTCCGATGCGTAGACAGGTGCGATGACAACAAAAGTGCCCAGCACCAGCCCAGCAAGAAGCTCTCCAGCAAGAAGAACTTGAAGCGAGCGAGCGAAGAATTGGATAAACACCAGGCCCGCGACAGCGATGACGCATGCATTGAACGTCTTTTTGCGCCCGTACCATTCCAACGGATAGCCCGCGGCCAACGCGCCGACGACTTGGCCGATCGGGTTGCCCATTCCGAGTCCAGTCTGCCATGCAGCGGAGATGATGTACCCGTCCCCGAAAGCATAGCCGAAATCTTTTTGGAAAGCAGGTACTGCGTACAAGTTGCCGAGAAGCTGGGGATCGAATGCTGCACGCTTGTTAGTCACATTTCAGACGTTGGTGGACTTCCTCGTACATAGCATGATCACACCCAGGCTGAAGTAGAACGACCATCCGATTGCCTTGGGATAGAGTGACAGAGCCTCCCGGAAGGTGAGCGCATGCTCCTGCTCGACGACTTCGCGCACTTCTTCTGCGGCGATCGAAAGCTTCGGTGCCATGCTCGCGGTCGGTTCGTCCGGGCTTTTGGTCGTAGTGGCCATGTTTGGCGTTGGTATTTGCCCCGCGTTCAAGCAACAACGTGAACGCACAAGATGCAGAAGCTTGTGGAGCCAAGCGCTTTGCTGAGCTTATATCAACATCTCTACCGGTGGCACTGATACGCGCTTATCAGTGACCCGGGGTTCTGCTGCCGATGCGGGGTTGTGAACGGGAATCGGTCCGCTTCTGGCTGGGATACGACGCTGTTCTTCGCGGCGCATCCTCTTTGCGGTTTGGACGTGAGCCAGAGTTACATTCGTTCGTATGATAGCCAGGATGAGCTGCGGTGAGGAGGTGGCCTGGCTGTCGATTGATAGCCGGCAAGGCTCGTATCGCGCGGCTCGCCCTCGCCCTAGCTATCGCTATCGCACCAACGCTGAGGGACACAATCTTATCATCGAATCGCTGCGATAGCGCAACCTATCTCTAGCGACTACATCGTCCCCCAGCGCCCCTACATGAGTCTGCGCGATGTGGTGTGGGGTGTAGAGATGGCGGAATGCGTGGAGGAACGAGGAAGTAGCGTGGAAGCGGACAGCGATTCTGAGCGCGAGGAAGCGCGAAGAAGACGCGCAGTGAATGTACGGAATGCGTGGTTCGCTGCGGAGATAGGCGGGGGCGGCCAAGTACGTGATGGTTCGGAAGGACTGGTGTTGGACCCTGCCGTCGCTTCGGAGCGCCGTTGGCGGGGCACGATCTGCCGCGCGTGTACTGCAGCGTCCTGAACGATGCACCTCCTTCAGCCCTTCAGGCTTTCCGCCAGCCCAGAGATACGACCATCGCCTACAATGGACCCCGAGTGTACACTACGTCAACGGTGACTAGTCCCCGAACACTCTGCAACCCGACTACACGCCCCACTGCAAAACACCATCATCGCGCAGAGCCTCGCGATCCAGCACGGCAGCGAGCCCAGCCCGCTCGTCACCATCAGCCTCTGCCTGCTGCCGCCCGACGGCGGTGGCGGGTGCAGCCTGTCGACGCTGTACATCCCGAAAGGCCTGATGACCCGACTGAGCAAGCAGCGCCGCAACGCTGCTGGTCTTCCCAACGTAGGGTCGTGCGAGGTATTCGATCTTGTCGGCGGCACGAGCACAGGCGGGCAGGTAGAGAAGTGCAAGGTTAACCGCCGTTATGCTCAACCGGTTAGAGATAGACGTAGACGAATGCATCGCATTGTGCAGCAATCTAGTAGAGGCTGTGTTCGAGTAGAAGTCTTGCTAGCTTTATATTTATTAGCGTAGAAAAGTAAAGATCGCTATTAACTAAGCAATTTCTAAGATAAACGCTTTTTTAATAGACGCTTTAAACTATAGTAAGACTTATAAGTACTATATATAAGTAACTATATAGATAAGGCATCTTACACTAAGTATATATAAGCTCTATCTTTATAATAGTAAAGAAGTTAGCTAGTATTATATACCTAAGAAGCTATATATTATCTAATAAAGATAAAATCTCTATAAGTATTAGTATAACTACGCTTATAATATTAGTAGTAATAGACTTTTTTAATATAGTTTTAATTAGAGTATAGTTATTATATCTAGAAGTATAGAAATAAGTTATAAGAGTTATATAAAGATTAGATAATAATATTATATTAAATTAAAATATTATTATAGAAAGGCTTATAAGAAGTACTTAGAGATTAAATATATATATAGTAGATTATTAGTTTATTATAGGCTTAATATCTAAGAAACTAAACTATTATATAGTTTCTAGCTAAAATACTTAAAGTTCTAACTAAGTATCTAGAATAAAAAAGAAATTATAAGTAAGTAATAATAATATAGATAGTATAATTATAGTCTAAGTTATATAGTAAAAGAGTAAAGAATATAATAATAAGTATTAAAATATATATAAAGAGAAGTACTATTAAATAGATATATAGCTATTAGTAAGCTAGAATATCTATTAGTATTAGATATATAAACTTTAAGTTAAAGTCTACTATAAGTAGTTTATACTACTTTAGTTTTTAGTACTTACTTAGGTTAAAGTCTATAAGATTCTTTAGATAATATCTAAGTTAAAGTTTTAAACTTTAATCTTCTTATAGATATTCTATACTTACTAACTCTTTTAACTTTATATAAAGTAGATACACTTCTATATAAGTAATAATATACTTATATATTCTATATAATTCTAACTATAGAGTAAGATATTTACTAGCCTATAGTTAGAGTATACGTAGGTACTAAGAATTATTTACTTCTTATCTAGATATAAAACCTTTACTATCTAACTCTAATATTAAACTTTACTATTTAGGCTAGATATAAAACCTTTCTACTTCTATATAATATATATCTTTAGTATCTATACTTAATATAAATCTATTATATTTATTTAAGTAATAAAATCTTTATCTTAAATATTAATATATCTAAGTATAAATCTATTATAAAATTTATTACTTTAGTCTTCTATTTTACGCGTGTAATAAGTAAGCTAAAGTCTATAATAAAACGTAATATATTATATATATATAATAGTAGTATATTATATAGAAAGTATATTAGAATAAATAAGTTTAGTTTATATTAAGTTATTTTATATATAAAGATTCTTATAGAAAGTAGAAGATATACTAGAATATAACTACTATACGTATAGAAGAAAGTCTATATTACGTAAGTGTAATATATATTCTAGAATAGAGTTATTATTTCTCTATTCTAGCTATTATATACTAAAGCTTATTAATTATTCTCTATCTTACTATTAATAGTAAGTATACTATTAGTATCTAAATTAGCGTAGTTAACTTTAGTAGTATTATTAGTATTAATAATAGTTCTATAGCTTTTAGTAACCTTATAGAGTATACTTTTACTTATCTTAATATAACTATAGAGTTAAGCTACTTTTACTTTAGCTACGTTAACCTTATCTAAGACTTTAGCTATCTTTAGCTTTTCTATTATAATATTACTCTATAGTACTACTACTATCTTCTTTAAGTAGGCTATTTCTACTTAAGTATAATATAACTCTTTTTAATCTATATATAGCTTTTCTACTAGGCCTTTTACGCGCTTAAACTCTATTTTAATTTCTATAGAAATATACTTAAAGCTTAATATTTTATAGTAGATATACACTAACTTCTTACTATTCTAAACTAGAGTAAAGATAGTAATACGTTTTAATAACTATATAAAAAAGAATAATTAGTGTAGAGTATAGATATAGATAATATTCTTAATAGATATATTTTTTAATAGTGTAGTAGTACGCGTAGTATATTTATACTTAGCTAAGGTAAAACTATCTAGTAGCTTTCTCTTACTTTAGAGAAGCTCTACTATACCTACAGCTCTAGTTCTAGACGCTATATCTATTTAGTTATAGTAGACTAGAATATTAGTAAATATTACTAGCGTAGAGCTTTATTATTTATAAGATAATTATAGGTATATAATAATAAGAGAAGATATAGTAAATATAATATAGAAAGAAACTAGAATAAGAGACGCATTGCTATAACTAAGTTTAGCTTTCTATATAATAGTATATAACGCTAATATTAGAGATTACGCTAAATATATTTAAACTTAGTATAACGTAAAACTATTACATTTACTTATACTCTAAAAATAATATATTTTTACTTAAACACTTCTTTTCTACTATATCTCTAGGCTTTATAGTACTTACTAGGCGCTACCTAACCTAAATATATCTATAACTATTATTTAGATTATAAGACTAGAGTAGAAACTATAAACTCTTTAGGTTATTATAAATATAGTTCTATTTCTTTATATCTTTAAACGTAAACTGTTCTAATAGTAGAGAGTGTTCCTCTATTAGTATTATTATTATATTCTTAATTATATCTAATAGTAGTACTACATGTTTATTGTATATAATAATAAGATTATACTACTTTAGAAATATTACCTTTTATAAGCTTTTAACCTAACTATTCTTAACTCTTTTTAGTAATAGTGTAAAAGCGCTAACTCTAAATAATATCTTAAAATAGCTCTACTTTTTTCTATATATTATAACTTTATTAAACTTTATTTATTTTCTTCTATACGTTTACTTCTCTACGTTCTAACTATATAGTACTTTTAGTAGATATATTTTTGCAAATATTATAACTCTCTATTCTAGTCTTTCTCTACTACTTTTATTCTAGTGCTCTTTAATAATGTATTCTATTTTTAACCTATCTTTATAAAGCTTAGCATATTTAATATAATATTAAATAGTTACGTACAACTTTACACTCTCTATAAGTATTACTTTATTATATTTCTTCTTATATACTTTCTAAGATTATACATTAAGACTATAGATAGAAACTATATTATTATACGCTAGTAACGCAGTGTTATTACTCTACGTTATAATCTATAGTAGCTCTAGTCTCTTAGTAGCTTACTACTACTAAACTTTTATTAGTACTAACTAGTTCTAGAACACTTCTTTTAAGGTAACGCTACGCCTAGCGTAAATTAAATTCTCTACTATAGCTAGGCCTATTTTTCTTTATCTTTCTACGTACTCTTAGTATATAAGCTACTCTTTATTTATTCTAACTTTTATATTAGAGTTATTTAGTAGCTTCTAGGTAGAAGCCTAGTACTTCTTCTAGTGCTTTAATTTCTTAACTTAGTATCTTTCTATTACTTATTTTATGCTACTATCTAAGTCTTTTCTTTAGCGTTATTATTTTTTTAGCTAGATTGTTATTTTATCTACTACGTTCTTAGCTACCTCTAATATTATATTATCTACAAAAGTAGTACTATCTATATCTACTTCTATCTTACTCTCTCTAACTTTAGCTTTATTCTAGACTAATATTAAAAGTACTAGTATTACGCCTATAAGTGTAAGTGCGTTATACTTATTAGAAATCTATAATACTAGATTCTTTTACGTAATATACTTATATATCTATACTATAGTATAGAATAGTAACTAAGATATTAATAACTTCTAAGAAGTGCTACTATTATAAAACTCTAACTAGTAAGTATTAGCATACTCTTTCTTTAGAAATATATTATTTACTATAGTAGTAGATTTATAGATGCTATTATTCTAGCTATCTTAGTACTTACTAGACGTAGTAATAGATAGAAGTGTAAGCATGCTTATAGAAATAGAATATTTATGTTATATACTAGCGCCTACTAGCTTATAACTCTCTTTTTATATCTAGTAATAATAGAATTATACTAATTATTAATCTATACGTGCTAATTTAGTATCTACGTTAGACTAGTGCGTACTATTTTACGCTACTAATTACTAGTGTAGCTACTTAACCTAAGTTTTAGACTATAATACTAAAGTTACGCTATTTTTAAACGTATAACCTCTATAGTTATAAGGTTTAGAACTACTTATTTACACTTTAACTACTTTAGCTATACATTTCTATAGCTATATTAGAGTTAGTAAAATCTTATTCTTTTTTTTTCTAAACGCTAAGACACTATTAGATAGACTTCTATAACGCGTCTCTTTACTATTATAGTATTTTTTTAGTTTACTCTAAACGTAATCTTATCTATAGTAACTAGCTTATCTATTCTATATTACTCTACTACTACTTATAGTAGTTACTACGTACGCTAATTTATTTACTTATTTATTTTAAAATTAGCGTTATAATTAGGCTACTATTAACGTTATATTAAATTCTAGAAATTTCTTTTAAAAGACTAATCTATTGCTATAGAAGCCTAGCACTATTTTTATTTACCTACCTACTCTTAGAACGCCTACTATTAATTAGTTATTATACTTATATTTATACTATACTTTCTTTTATTACGCTTTTCTTTTTACTATTACTATAGAATTACTAAAGATTTTCTACTATTATAAGAAATAGAATATTCTTATCTATAAAACTTATAAGATTACTATTCTACTAGATAAGTTAGTAGTTTACCTTAGTATATACTAGAGTCTAGTAGTAGATAAACGTTACACTATTATTAACTATCTAGCTTTTATTATTCTATCTTTACACTAACGTTACTCTAATTTTATTCTTTTACCTATTCTAATTAAACCTATTAAGTTTATTTTTATAGTAGATAGGTTAATATATACTATAATAGAAGATGTCTCTTCTAGAATATACTAGCACATTACTATAGAAGATACTACGTAGAAATACTTATAAACTTATATCTATATCTACTATTACGCTTCTACTAACATAGACGTAGCTAAATTATATAGTCTTAGTATAATAGCTTTCTTCTTAAACTATACTACTACTATATCTTACTAGCGTCTATTTAACTATATAGCGTCTAGCACTACTACTATATTCTTTTTTAAAGTTACTTAGCTACGTTCTACTACTATAGCGCTTAGTAATAACGCTTTTAAAGCTATGCTAGCTAGTACTAAAAAGTGTAAATTAGAAGAGTTTACTAGTATTTATAATATTCTTTCTAAAGAGAGTAACTAGCGTTATAATATAAGCTTATAGCTTATCTATATAAATTTTACTATTTATATAGATAGTAAATTTAGCGTAGAGCTTCTTAAGCTTATAGCGCTGCTTTTTAAAAAGATAAAGCCTCTTAAGTAGTTTCTAGTAAACTACGTTTTAAGTATAGTGTAAATATAAATAGCTATCTATAACTACTTTTCTTACTATATCTAGGCTATAGTTATGCGCAAAAGAGAATTCTATAGTTAGCCTACGCAGCTCTTATAGTTATATATATATAACTCTATTTTATATACTAGCTCTTTTTAAGCTATTATTCTTTACGTATAGCGCTTATAGTACTAACTATCTAGCTACTTCTTTTACTTCTAGCTTACTCTCTAATAGCTTATAGCTTTCTAGGCTCTTAAGAACTATATTACTTCTCTTTATACATTCTATCTACTTATTAATACTAGCTCTAACTAGATAATACTTACTATAATAAAAGTTTTTCTCTATAACCTATAGCTCTTATTACTATGCTAAAAAAGTACTTTAGATAAAAAGAAACTCTTACTACTTACGCCTCTTACTATTCTAGGCGTTACGCTAAATAGATATAAGTAGGTCTAGTCTTACGCTACTAATCTATTAGCTATAAAGAAATTTACGTACTTAGCTTTTATTTACTAGCTATAGTTAGACTTTAAGTCTACTACTACTTCTAATAATAATAATATTAATAAAGAGAAGTTTACTAGCGTATTAACTATAGAAGAATTAGATACGCTATAGAGCTATACTAATAATAAGATAGAAGCTACGCTTCTAAAGTAGAGTTATTTATAGTTAATAGTTAATTATATAACACTAATATAGTAGATTATTTTAATAGTAAAGTATGTAAGCTGCCTCTAGTACGCTAACTACGTAGATAGATTTATAACGTAGTCTAGTAACTAGCTTACCTACTATAAATTTACGTTAAGTATATTAAATTTCTAAAATATAATCTACTATCTCTAGGCTTAGATTAAGAAATAACTATATAATCTTTACTACGTTAATATACTTAATAAACTTTCTTCTATTATATATACTACTCTTAGTAGTATAAAGTCTATATTATAACGTAATAACTTATAGTTAGTATTTAATAAGTCTAATAATAACTACTTTATCTAGCTTAGAGAATAGATTATATATTACGTGTAGACGCTAGCTACTAATAAGAAAGTAGCTACCTAATAGCGTTTCTTTCTTAACTTTACTTTCTATAACTCTAACTTTATTTATTATATTAGAGACTATATCTAGCGCCTAAATAAAGATATAGTAGCGTTAGTGTACCTAATCTTAGGCGCGCCTACTTATAGCACTAAGTTAATAAGTTACTATATATAAAATACTATAAGTAGTAAAATATATAACGTTTTCTTTCTTAATAGGTTAGTATCGCTAGCGCTATAGTACTATAAGAGTTTTAATTATAATAAGACTCTAAAACTTATTTACTAATTTCTACTATAACTTATAAGTAATATTTTTATCTATTATATATAAATAGTATTACCTTTTTATAGACGTTTATAGTATAATCTTCTAGTGTATTATTTATATAATCTCTTTATAATAAGTTCTATGCTTTTTCTATTCTATACTAGTATAGTATAGAAAATAGCTAATTACCTTAGTAATAGACTCTACCTTATTACTAAGAAAGTGTTAGGTATTAGAATTAAGCTTTGCGCTATATAGTATATCTATATTACTATTAGGCGTAAGATTAACTATAAAGATATAGCTCTTTATATTATATTAGTAGTAGAAGTTTAGAATATATTTTAGAAAGAGAAGGCTAATATATTAGAGAAGTAGGCTAGCTATAAAGTATAGATTAGAACGTCTATATATACGTAAGAAGTAGGTAGAATTTTTATAGTATAGTATAAATATAATCTAAAGGTAAGTACCTAGTACTATATATTTCTTAGATTTATATCTATTAAGATTTTAGTATATAATAATAGTAGTAATAGCGTAAGCTAGTTTAATAACCTAGCTACTACTACGCTAGAGAAAACGTTATTAGACTATTACACTAATCTCTACTATAGTATTAAGCGTAAGTTTAATACTATCTACTTATCTAAACTTTTTATTTATATCTATAGTATAGCTACGTAGTTTTATAAGTTATAAAAGAAGATTTTACTTAAAGTTATTTAGAGTAAGTTAGCTACTATAGCTTACGTAGCTACTACTAGTAGTAGTAAGAGCTTAGTATTTAAGCTCTCTATAAAGCTTCTAGAGTATAGTATAATATTACTTATAGTGCTACTTATAGCGCTAAAAGCTAATCTAGTAGACTATCTTTATAGCCTTAGTATACGCTCTATCTTATAGAACACTAGTAATAACGTAGATAAAACTACTAACGTTATTATTACTATACCTAAATAAGTTATAACTTTATTCTTACTAAAGGCCTTTCTTTAATACTAATAGTCTACTTAACACTTCTTACGTATTATTATTAATAAAGTCTACTATATATTATAGGTAAACTCTATCTTTTGCTTTTATATCTAGGCTCTAGGCTACCTAACTACCTATAGTGTACTATTAACTTTTCTTATAGCTACTCTATCTTCTAATAATAAAGATAAAATTTAGCGTAAATTATGCTTTAATCTATTTTCTATTTACGTATTTTAAGAATTAACTAACTACTCTAATCTAGCCTATTATATATACTATATAAATATACTACTTACTAGTAATAAAGCTATCTAAAAGTATATTACTATAAATATTAATATTAATAAAGGCCTATAAGGTATTATCTACGTAACTAATTACTCTAGCGTTATAGTAATAAGTACTAGACTCTAGTGTTTAGGTATCTATAGTAGTATAACGTTATTAGAGTAAGAGAGTATAATATAACGCTTTCTTGCTAGAGATAGCTGCCTTCTTATTACTAATACTACCTATAGATATAGTGTTTATAATCTATCTATAGTATTTATCTATATTTATAGGCACCTAGATAATTCTTATAACACTATTTAGTAGTTAGAATAGTATAGCTACGCTAGCTAGGCTGCATTAGCTATTATTATACTAGCTTCTAGTTTTTACTTCTTTCTCTACTATGCGTCTCTGTATAATTAGTGTTAGATAGCTATACTTACGTTATTTATAGAATAGATAGTTATATACTATTATTATAACGTTATTCTTAAGTATACTAATAGTATAGTTTAAGGTAGCTTAGTGTATAGCCTAGATAAGTAAAAATATAACGTCTACTTATAGTACTTATACTTAAATAATATTATATTTAATATAACGTTAGCTATTATAATATTACTATAGTTAAGAATAGTGTTATCTTTCTCTCTTTATACTCTTACCTCTAAAGTAACGTCTATTATATTTTTACTCTTTACTCTATCTACGTTAGTGTTTTATAAAATACTTTACTAGATATAAGCTACGCTTTTAACACTATCTTCTACTATTATCTAGACTAGTTTACTAATACCTTTCTATAGCAGCTCTAGTGCACTATTTATAAATAAGTAATAATAATAGCTAGATAACATAGTTACTAGCATAGTAGCCTTTACCTGCGTAGCTAGATCTATATACTACGTATATATTTCTACTACTATAGTCTACTAGTAGACTTATTATATAGCCTACTTTGTCTAGAGCTTATCTTAGAATTATATAGCTAGTAATTCTATAGTATTAAGTAACTATAGTAGAATTTAGTAATAAGTAAAAGAGTTTAAAAAAGATTAACTTAGTTAGACTAACTCTAGTAGATATTACTTCTATTACTAGATACCTTTTTAATATTATAAGTAATAGGTAAAAGTAGTTACTATAAGTTAGAACGCTAAGATATAATAGTCTTTAGGCTATAACTTTTATTATACCTATATAGACGTTATTACGCCTATATTTATTTTTCTCTAGACTTATAATAGACGTTTTACTAAAGTATAGTGTAAGTGTATAGAAGTAGTTAACCTCTATAGTAGACTAGACATATATCTCTAGCCTAAATCTTAGGTAAGATACTTTTTACGTATATAGAAAATAGACTAAAATTACTATATTTACTAACTATACGTAGACTAGCTATACTTTATAGAAAAGTATTTTCTTAAGAGCTACGTAGATAAGTTATAGAACTTTATAGATAATCTTAATTTAGATAAGTAAGCGTCTAATAACTTTGCGCCTATTCTATATCTATTCTATATATATAGCTCTATAATCTAGATCTTACTATAAGAAAAGAGTATAAGATAGAAAAGTAGTAAGCGTAATACTATCTTATATTATTTTAGTTTACTTTAGTAAAGAAGAATTCTATCTATAGAAAAACGTCTAGATAGATATACTTATAGGTAACGCGCTGCAAGATTATAACCTTTTATACTCTACTATTTAGATTAACTCTTTAGCAATTATTAGTTATATTCTTAATCTTTTATTACTATATTTATTACGTAAATTTTTTAATTTAGCGCTTTACTACTATAGCTATATCTTATCTCTAGATAACCTATTATTTAGATTACTTCTTTATAAAGCTATAGCTATAACTACTTTATATACTATCTTTTTATTACTAATTAGGTTACGCCTCTTATAAGTAATACTTATAGCTTTAGCACTAACTATCTTACTTCTACCTCTTAGATTAACTCTTTATAGATAGATAGTTACTTACGTATTTTACTTATTTTATCTTTAGTCTATAGATTATCTACTTTTTAGAGCTAGATTTTATTACTATAGAGCTATATATTCTTTACCTAATACGTAGACCTATACGCGTCTTATTACCTAGTCTAATATTATTCTATTAATATAGTTTTTCTCTTCTAACTATAATAGAATCTTAAAGTAATAGAACTTTACTTTCTACTACTCTCTAAGTAGTAGGCGCGCTTTCTATAGCTAAGGCGTTTATATTATCTTTTACTTTAACTTTTACTATAAGCTAATAAGATAGCGCGTAGCGTGTAAGGCTATTTAACGTCTTAATCTTATCTTTTACTTTTACCTTAACTTTTCTTATTAGCGTCTTACTTACTTAGCTAGCGTAGCGTTATATCTAAAGAATATTATTTACTTCTATTAGTTTATTCTTTTATTTTCTACTCTTCTTTAACTAATCTTATTATTAGTCTATTAGTTATCTTTACTATCTACTTTATTTATCTAACTACTAGTTTTATAAAAGCTTAAAATAAAGTTTACTTACTAATTTTATTAATAGTGCTACTATTTATACCTAGTAATAATAACTCTACTACACTAACTAGTAGTTAACTATAGAATAGATCTCTAAAGTATAGCTTCTCTACTACTATTATTATAAAGTAGTCTACTAGAAAGCGCTATAGGTAGCATAATATTAAGTATAAGAACTAGCTAATAGAATCTAGCGCCTCTTCTTAACGCTAGCTTCTTAAACTATTATAGACTAGTAAAAAGCTTTCTAATACTATAGATATACTATAGAATAAGCTAGAGCTCTTTTTTAGTATTACTACAGCGTTTCTTATAGACGCTATATACTATAACAACACTATCTAACGCTTACTTAATTATACTTTAAAGACTTTTACTAAGATAGATTTAACTCTAGCGTAGAACTTACTCTATTAGACTAAGATAGTATCTTAAGTTAATATAATAGCTAATATTCTCTTTAACTAGGCTTAACCTTTTTACTATACTAATCTAAGAAAGTAGAATAAGCTAAACGTGCCTTAATGCCTTACTTATATTATTCTTAGCCTTACTAAGCTACTATTTAAGAATAACTAGGTACTACTAGAATATATAAATATTTTTTCTAAGCTTTAGAATTAACGTTTATAGTAGGTTATTAAAATATTTAAGTAGAATTCTAACCTAATAAAAGTAAGCTTTAGCGCAAAGAACTCTACTCTATATCTATACTAGTCTATTACTAATCTATCTAGTAGCTATAGTAAACTAAAAGGCTATAATATTTACTATATTAATAATACTAATAATAGTAACGTATCTAGTTAGAATAGTGTTATCTAGTTATTAGAAGTTAAGGCTAAATCTCTTACTATAAAGAATATTAACGCTTTAACTACCTATAATAAAGCGTTCTATTATTACTAAGAGTATAAAAATTCTAACTTTACTTATTTTCTAGATCTATCTTATCTCTCTAACCTACTAGATAATAAACGTAACTTCTTTACACTATAGATTAATAAAAATACTCTTTAAGTTATAAAGTTAGCTTATATTAAAGCTCTAAGTAATAAGCTATTTAAAGTTAATTAAGTAGATAGTAATCTTACTACTTTATCTATAATACTAGAAAATAAATAGTAAACTATTCTATATATTCTAAAGAGCGCTTCTATTACTTCTCTAATAACTTTTAATATTCTTACTACTTAACTAGCTCTAAGCAACCTAGCTATAAATAGTAACTATTTCTTTACTCTAGAGAATAGCTACTTTAGTAAAGAGCTTAAGCTTAAGTAGGCTAAAGTAAAATATAATAAGTAGTATAAGTAGCTATAGTAAGTATTATATATTAACTTTAGCTAGATAGATAGGCGTAACTATGTTTTCTTTCTTAGTAAGTTAATCTAGCGTCTTAGCATAATCTTATTATTTTATACCTAGAGTATTTAGTTAGAAGTTATAGCATACTTAGACGTAGTTAGTACTAATAAAGCTACTAGTTTTAATGCTAGTAATCTTACTTAGCGCGCTAATAAGGCTGCTCTTAACTAGGTAATAGATAACTTCTTATACTAACTATTTACTAAGCTAGTAACTAGTAGATACTAAAAGGCTCTAAGTATACTCTACGTTAAGCGTTAGTCTAAACTACGTCTTTCTAGCTAAAAGAAACTATATTTACTATAGGCGTAAACTACTACTACTATAAGTATCTTAGACTAAAGCGCTATAGCTACTAGTATTTATTAAAAAGAATAGAAGTAGACGCTAGCTACACTATAGTAATAGCGGCGCAATAAGTACTATAAGTATTATATCTATAGTATCTACCTTTATAACCTTATAGGCCTAGGTAAAACTATCTTTTTTATTATCTTATATATAGCGTACCTAAACTTCTAGAAATACTATATTAATTAGACAACACTTTAACTCTTATAGATATAGATAGAAGCTAAGATCTAAGTAGCTATTAATAAATTAAATATAATTTACAACCTAAAGCTTTTATAACTTTATCTTATTCTTACTATACTCTATTTTATCTAATAGACTACTAGAGCTATAGCTAACTTTTTAGAACTACTTAAAGTCTTTATTTATAGTACTTCTAAGCGTAATAAGACTATAAAACTAAAGCCTAATCTATAGCTATTTAGTACTACTAAAAACTATCTTATACGTAGTAAAGATATACTTATAGAGAATAATAAATTAAGTATATACACTATTATTATATACTTCTATAATACCTAGGCTACTTATTATAGACTTTACGCTATAAACTTTTTTTTTAAGATACGCTAATTATTAAATAAGATGTATAGTAAGTAGAGCTAGAGACTTCTAAATATAGATAGCTAGATATATAAGTTAAAGGCGTCTAATATTTTATAAGACGTTCTATCTACTAAGTAGCTAGGCTCTATACGTAATATGTTTAGTTAGATTATTCTAGATAAAGTATATATTATTAAGTATATAATAACTATAGTCTATAGTACTATTAGTTAGCTTAATACTTTATAGTATATTCTTATAATAGTAATATCTATTCTATAGGTAATTATAGATTTCTTTAGCCTACTCTTACTAATAGAATATTACGTAAACGTAGATGCTGTAAGAAAGTATATTAGTAATAGTAGTAATATACTATTAGATAACCTATACCTTAAGAATATAGTAGTAGACTATAAGCTATATTATTTAATAAAGGTTATCTTTAACTAGTTTATTATAAATAATACTTTAGCTAGTAAGAATAGCTCTATAGTAAAGTAGATTTAGACTAAACTTATAATCTACTATAACTTCTAGTTAAAAATAGAAATTAACTACTTTTATAATACGTATATACTTACTAACTCTATACTTAATACTTGTCTTATATAACTTACTTACGTAAAGAATAAGTTCTAGAAGAATATAGTAGCGCGCTTTATACTATTCTAGTTAGAGTAGCTTCTTATACATAATAAGAAAAAAAAGCGTAGCTAGCCTAAGAAGCTATAAATTAATAGTGTAAGCGTATATATACTAAACCTATTATCTACGTCTTATCTATTTAAGTATATACTTAGCTTATATAAGGTAGCTAGTAGTAAAAATAGCGCGCTTACGTACTTATTTAGTCTCTATAAATAGAAAAAGTATACTAAGGTTCTTTATATAATATTAAAAGAAGCGCAGAACGTAAGTAATATATTATTTCTAGATACTAGCTAACTTTTTGTTAAGAGTCTCTATAAGAAAAGTAATATTAACTATCTAAATATAGCTACTAAGGTAGCTTTTAATATAGCTAATATCTAAGCCTATTTATTAATGCGCATCTAAACTATACTAAGCACTATAGCTAACTAGATTATTAGAGAAAGTAATAAGGTGCTTATATTTACCTATAATCTGCTAGAGTAGATACTAATTATGTGCATTCTCTGCTACTATAGCATTTATTTAGAAGCACTTCTAGCTACTAAATATAAAGCTAAATAATAGATATTACTTTTTAATTAGTTTAATAATAAGCTTTTCTATTAGAACGCTGTTATTAACCTATAACGCGTAGAATAGAAGGTAAAAGTTTTAATTCTTTTCTATAATATAAATTTAGAGCTTAACCTATAGAAGTACTATTACTATATACTTACTTTCTAATCTACGTCTTACTACTTAGTATAGCTCTAGGCTATAGGCTATATTATCTACTTAGGCTAAAAACAGGCCTATACTATTATTACGCTCTTTATAGAAAGAACCTAGAATAAAGAGATAGAGTATACTTTGTTAACTAATACTCTTTCTACGCTTACTGCGCTTATATTATCTATTACGTAAGACACTAATAACTAAAGTAATAGCGTTAAGATAAGTAATACTACTCTAAACTACTTTATACTATATAAAAGTGTACTATAGAATAATTATAATAAAGTAGCTCTTACTACTACTTATAAGAGCTAGCTTCTAGATCTAGATAAAGTATTAAAACTGCTGTTTAGCTACACTACTAGTAGTTATATTAAAGTTACCTAAGGTAAGAGTAGTAGAGTTATAAACTCTAGCTAGCCTACTACTAAGGCTATTATTACGCGCTATAAGCTTTCTTCTTCTTCTAATTCTAATCTAAAGATTCTATACGCTATATATATATACACTAATAATAAGCTTACTACTCTAAAGTAGTAGAAGTAGAAGTAATATAAGAAGAATGTCTAAGTAAGAGAGTATAACTATAAAGATAGTAAGATAGAAAATTCTCTAGTTTTTACTTTCTACTAGCGCGTAGTAGCTAATAAAGAGTATAGAAAGAACTAACTTTATTTCTACTTTTTATAGTTAGTAGTAGAGCGCGTTATAGACTATCTAAGTAAGTATATTATAAAGGCTGTTAATAAGTAGAAGCGCTTATTCTAGTAGAATATAAAGAAACTACTAGGTAACATTAATATAGACGCCTTAATAACTATAGCCTTCTTCTTAACTTATAACGCTATTTTCTAGAGTAGTTATTCTATATAGTATAAGTTCTAGAACTTTATCTAACGTGTAGATTTAGATAAGAATAATAACGTATTTTCTTTAAAGAAGAACTAAAAGAAGTACTAACTTAACTAATTCTACTATAGCAAAATTATGCGCCTATTAGATCTAACGCTAGCTACTTTTACTAAGTATACTACTTTAGATAACTTTAAAGTAATAAAGAATAAAATTAAAGCTTTTATATAGAGTTAGAACTTTATAGAAGATATAGATAGTAAGAATGCTAACTAAGAGTATAATATAGAGCGCAAGCTAATTATAGAAAGTAGGTATATATAGTATAGTAATAACTAGTTCTTAGATATAAAGCGCCTTATTACTACTAGCCTAGAAGAGAATAAGATAGATATATTATCTAATAAGAAGTTTATAGAATAGAGTTCTTTTATTAGTATATTAGGCGTATAAAAGAAGTACGCTATATCTAGAAGTAGAATAATAAGTAAGAGTAGTTTATGCTCTTAGTTGTAGTAAATAGAGTTCTATATCTAGATAGCTAGTATATATAGTATTCTATTTTATGTCTAGTAGCGTAGCGTAGCTAGCTAAGTATCTATTTTATAACTATTATAAAAGAGTTGCTATACGCTTCTATTCTATAGTAATACTATAGAATACTTATATCTATCTACTTAATTACTTATAAGATTACTTTATATACTTTATAGTCTATATAAATAGGTATCTACTCTTTTACTATAGTTATATAATATATATAAAGTCTTTAGTAGAACTAGAGTAGTAGCGCCTTTTTTACCTAGTTCTATTAAATTATATAAACCTAATAAAGAATAGCTTACTTTATATTAGCGCTAGTTCTCTATTCTATATTCTTTCTTATCTTTTATTTTTTTTCTTTCTCTTTTCTTACTACGCTTATTACTATAGCTTTGCGTTTAGTTAAGTTATTTAGCCTAAATAGGCTTTTTATTAACTATAGCGCACACTACTATAAGTAAACTACTATTCTATTTAAGTATATATATTAGGTATACTATAGCTTTAGGCGTCTTGCTAATCTCTTTCTAGGTAAGCCTAGTATAGTAGAAATTGTATAGCGAAATTACGCTATAGATACCTTTAGTGTAAGTAGAATACTTTTGTTATCTTAGCACTACTAATACAAAGTTAGTATTATACTATTTCTACTATTAAAGTAGGCATTAATTACTAGAAAGTTAGCTAAAGTAGTACTATTATTATAGTAGACCTTTTAGTAGCTATAGTAGAGGCCTATTAGAACTTTCTCGCTAATCTTATTATTAGTAATAGTAACCTCTAGCTAGATTAGCACGCTAAATAGGTGTAAACTAGCCTTATAGAATTATACTAGTAGTACATCTCTAAGAGTAATATAGGTTTTACTAGCTCTATTAATCTAGGTAAGCTTAATCTAGAACTTTTTATAGTTATCTAATACTATATATCTAAGAAAGAACTACTAGCTATAGAAGAGAACGCTAGCTAGGTTTTATATTTACGTACTACTATACTACTACTCTATACTATAGAAGAGATTTACTTAGTAATTTATATATATACTTTTGTAATTACTTACGCTACTATTACTAGCTTTCTCTAATACGCACTTAATATTATTCTAGATATAGCGCTAAACTATCTAAGCGCTTATATTATTAAAGTAATTATTTATAAAGAATCTAAGATTTAACTATAGCTTTCTATTATACTTAACTACTAAACTAGATATAGAACTAAAGCTCTAAGAAAGCAACGTATAGAGTATTAGGTAATTTAGAATAAAGGTAACGCGTTAGTAGTTAAAGAATACGTATCTATTTATTAGTCTAGAGCTATAATAGTAAAGCCTAAGTTACGCTTTACCTTAGTATTTAAGTAGATCTAAGCCTAGGTTACGCTATAGCGCTGTTATATAATAATATAGAATATCTAGTAGAATAGAATAGTAGCGCTAGGTTAGCTAGTAAGATAAATAGCTTTATATATTTTCTATAGCAAATCTAGTAGGTAGTATTTCTACTAGTAGGTATAGAGGCTAAATAATAGCGTTCTACCTTTTCTTTAAGTCTTACGTAGCCTATCTAACTATAAACTAACTATAGAAGCTATACACTTACTACCTATTCTATATTATATTAGTGTCTACTACTAACTAAACTAGGTAGATTTAACTCTATTATACTTAATACTTATAAAATATAACTACGTTATAGAGTGCGTACCTAAGCTTCTATACGCTGTACTATAAAGCAAATCTATATAATAGATAAAGCCTTAGTTCTTATTTTAATATAATTTTTCTATAGTTTAGGCACTCTATAAATAGCTCTATAGATTAGATTCTTATCTTATAAGGCTTACCTTCTTTCTTTTACTATAATATAACTTACGTAAATAGAAGCTAATATTACTTAGTGTAAATTTAGAGAGGTATATATAGCTTCTCTTATAAGTTTATTCTAAGTTAAATTATTCTATAGATTAGATTACGCCTTAGTAGTGTTCTTATAGTATACTTATACTCTAGTAGTATTACTTATTACGTTAGATGTAATGCTATTATATAAGTATAGCTTCTTAGCGTTTATAGAACTATAGTAGCCTTTTTATCTTTTATTAAAATAGTAATAATATATATTACTATAACTTTACTATGTTCTAAGGTTTTTCTTTTAGCTTAAGTAAAGGTAAAGTTATTTATATCTTATAAAGGTAACTACGCTAGTAAATCTACTAGTAAAAAGAATATTTCTTCTCTTGTTTCTCTTAATTAAATCTTTCTTTCTATTCTTATCTACGCCTTTAATAGTAGAACTCTCTAGATAGTATACTACGTATACTTTCTCTCTTAGCGCGCACTATTTTTCTTATTATAACTTTATCTAATCTATCTAATAGCTCTATTCTCTTAGTTTACTAAAGTAACTATTTCTAGCGCTACTTCTAGGTAAACCTCTCTATTAGCTCTACTATTTCTACTTACTCTACGTATAGTTAACTACGCCTCTTTATTATAGCTTCTAAGACTAGCGTAGCCTATATAGAAGCTAGAGATATAAACTACCTTAGTAGAACTATTATAAAAGAACTTCTAGACGCTATTATATAGAATTCTAAGAAGACTAGCTTATATAAGTTTATTATTACTATCTATATATTACTAGCTTTATTACTACTATTTTAGGTGCTATGCTAATATTACTACGTAGTTATTTAGAAGCGTTTTAGCTCTAAAGACTAGTCTAACTTTCTTTAAGAACTAAGTAGTAGAATTCTATTAATCTTTAGTAAGGTAAACGTAAAGTAGTAGAAGATATTTCTTAGAGTTATAGCGTCTTAGTTTACTACTTTTATAGACTACGCTAAGTTTATATAGTAGCTACTAGGTTTATATTAAATATATTCTAATAGATTAATCTCTTACTAACTATTAGCCTAGAGAAGCTTCTTTAAAGAAGGTTATTTAGTGTTTTAGTAGTAGTGTAATAGGTAGAGCTATGTCTAACTAGAGCGCAGGTTCTATAGTTAATCTTAGTTAGATAGTAGATTATCTATATAGTAGATAAAGTATAAAATATAGATATATAACTTTTACTCTTAGATAATAAAGTAGTGCTATAAAACTTATTACTATAGCCTTATTTTTTTACTTATAACTATACGCTAAGCTAAGCACTACTAGCGTATACTATAACTTACCTACTTCTCTTCTTTCTTATTTATTCTTTTTCTTTTTCTTTCTACTATTCTCTTTTTCTATTAATATCTTTCTATTAGTTATTTAGAATAGCTCTACTTACTCTAATAACTCTACTATGTCTTATATTCTACCTTCTAAGTCTAGCTCTACTTTCTACCTTAGACGCTAGTAAGTCTAAGTTCTAATATATATATAGTATTAGCTAGATTAATATATATATAGCTATTATAGAACTAACTTAAGTTTATACTAATAGAGAACCTTTCTTTTACTCTAACGCTCTACGCCTTTAGTTATAGGCGTTAGATTACTATAACTCTAATAGCAATATTAAGAAGAACTTATTCTACTAACTCTTAGTTTATACGTTTATAACTTTTTACTCTTAGAGTAAAATAACTACTAACGCGTATTAATATAGATATAAACTCTCTAGTATCTTTTATTATATTATCTATACTTATTACTAGCTACTATAACTTTAGTTTATTTCTACTACTATCTAACTCTAATAATAATGTTACTTTTATTAAAACTATTATCTACTAGTAACCTAAGCTAAGGTCTATACGTAAGAAGCTAGTTTCTATTATTTTATCTATAAAAGCTATTATAAAAAAGCTAGAAGTTATAACTAAGAAGAAGAATAGTAATACGTAGGTCTAGAGATAAGATTAGCCTACTGCCTAAAGAATCTTATAGCGTATATATAGTTTACACTATTTTCTATTATATTTTCTATTTAAATCTAATAGAAACCTCTATATAGAGATAAAGATAAACTACTTTACTTTTCTTTCTATTAAAATATAACCTTTCTTTACTTTCTTCTTTAACGTTTCTTACTTTTTCTCTTAACGTCTCTTTACTATCTCTTTTACTATCTCTTTACTTTCTTTCTTAATATTTTTTCTATATACTTTTATCTAAGCGCTAAGCCTATTAGCGCACCTAGCGCTACGCTTTTAATATAAATTTACCTAGAAGTTCTATTCTTTACTTTCTCTTTACTAGTACTTAGCGTAGTATTAGACTTATTATATTAGATATCTGCAAAGACGCTGTCTTTAGTAGACTTTTATTTTCTACTACTATTATTTTACTAAAACTCTAAGTTACTTACTAATACTCTAATAAAACTAGGCTATATAGCTACTTTCTATATTTATATAAAGATTACGTCTTAGCTGCGTCTTTTCTATAATTTTAATAAGAGTAAGGTATTTATTTAAGTAGCTTACTACGCTATAGGTTTTAACTATTAGCTTAGTAACTTTTAAAACTTAATAACTTAGTAACGCGCTAAGAATTACGCTAATTACCTAGCTATATAGCGTATAGTTTAGAAATAATAATATATAGTTATAGGTAAGGTAACCTACTATATTATTAATAGTATGTAACTTTATTAGTAATAAGTCTAATATTATACTTATAACTTTTATTAGAAGCTGTAACTAGTAATATAGCTATAGTTTCTAGCCTAGAAATACTTTAGCTAAGCGTATTTCTTTTACTTTTTAAGGCTAAATACTTTATTCTAGTATATCTAGAGAACGTAGACTTCTAGTACTATTCTTTAGCCTATATTAACTATAGCTTATACTATACCTAGGTTATATAGAAAGTAGTAGAGTAGGCTTATTAGTTAGATAAGTTTATTCTCTCTCTCTATCTAGTTCTACCTACGCTCTAAAGCTATCTTATAGTGCTATATATTCTTACTTCTATGTCTACTTTACTACTTATTAATCTAAGTAACGTTATTAAAGTTATACTAATAACGTTCTTAGACTATTACTATAGGCTTTTTTATACTTACTACCTTACTATATAGAACTATAATACGCTCTAGAGCTATAAAGTAAGTAAAAAGATAGAGGCGCGTATAGTAGTAGAAGAAACTAAGAAGTAGAAAAAGGTAGAGCTAGTAGATCTATTCTATAATTTAGTTATATTAGCTAAGGTATATTTAAACTTATAATTTATGCGTAGATAAGATAGAGGTTAACTCTAGTTAGAGATAGAGAGATGTTAGAACGTGTCTTCTAGTAGAAATAGGTGTAGTTAGAATAGAACTTCTAGGCGTCTAGAGATAGTAATTTATAAATCTCTTTACGTACTATATACTTATATCTTTATTACTAAGACTCTTATAAATACTAGTAGACTACTTTATATCTACTTTATACGCCTTATTATCTTACTCTTTTTTATTCTTTCTTTTCTTTTAGTTCTTATACTCTAGACTAATACTAGCGTAAATTTCTAGTATAATAAATATAACTACGCTCTATATATCTAAGGTAAGTAAAGCTAGTTAAAATAAAGCTATACACTTACTCTTTTATAAAAGTTTACTCTAGAACTACTTCTAAATAAGCTAGTTCTTTCTATTTTAGGTCTCTATATAGAGACACGCTGCTTTAGCCTAGGCCTAGAGTACACTAACCTTTATACTAACTACGCTATTATATCTATCTCTATTCTCTTAGTATTACGTAGTTTATATATACTTACTTTATTTACGTTTAATTTAGAAATAGCTGCCTAAAAGAAGTTAGGTACGCTAATAACTACTCTTTACGTATACTATACTAGAATCTTAGCTAGTTATAATAATAACGTATATATTAACCTTTTTATTACCTTAGTTATATAAAGTTACTAAAGGTATTTACTTAAGAGCTATACTTACTATACTATCTAGTGTTCTAAGGTACTTTTACAGCTACGTACTTACTAGATAAATACGCCTTACTTAGAATAACTACGTAACTTTTCTATAGAAGCTAGCTATTATTAGGCCTTAGTAATACTTAGTAATCTTTATAAAAATTACGTAGAGTATAGCATTATAAAGTAATAGCTTATTAATATAGCTTATCTAGATAGTATAAATAAATATAAGCGTAGAGGCTATTAGAACCTATATTTACTAGTGCTAATAGCTATAGTAGATAGCTATCTTTATTATAAACTTATAGATTAGTATAAAGCGTAAAGCGCCTTTATAACTAAAGTAGTAGTTTAGCTTTAATACTTCTATAACGCTATACGCTAGCGTTTACACTACTATTCTATTCTTTATATTTACGTAGAACTATTATATATACTATTTTACCTAAACGCTACGTTTAACTTCTTTTAGTAGGTTTGTAAAATGTTTAATAGTATTAACTATACTTTTTACTATAGTCTTACTAACCTATACATAGCTATTATATTTATAGTATATCTAGAGAATAGCGCTAAGCTCTATAACGCTATAGTAGATTCTATAGAGCACTTCTAGTTAGATAAGGCTATAGTTACTATAGT
This sequence comes from Alternaria triticimaculans, assembly GCF_023758025.1. NCBI lineage: Eukaryota > Fungi > Ascomycota > Dothideomycetes > Pleosporales > Pleosporaceae > Alternaria > Alternaria triticimaculans. Next base: position 45,234 of record NW_026056011.1, read on the forward strand.
TATAGATACTAATATACTGCGCTGTAATTAACTATATAAGCGCTTACTATAGATTATTAGCTATATAGATATAGAAAGTAATAAGAAATTTCTAGGTAGTAATAATAGTTCTTTTAGCTAGAGATTTGCCTTTAATAGTAATATAAAGTCTAAAGTAGATAGTATTAAGATAGAAGCTTCTAAGGCGTAGCTAGCTTATAAGTATATATAGTAGTATAGTTAGTAGTAATAAAATAATATAGGCTAGATAAAGTGTAAGTAGCTATATAGAAGCGCTTAGAAAACTAAGAGAGTAAGGTTAAAGTTCTTAGTAGTAGAATTAGCATATTCTAGTAAATAGAATCTACTTTCTTTATTATCTATAAAGAATATCTTATATAAGATACTTATTAGGTTTTACTAAGGTATGCTATATCTACTTACTTGTGCCTTAGTATAGATACTTACCTACTTATTCTCTACGTTACTCTAAATAACGTCTTTATCTAGCTTCTTTTATTATATAACTATATTATCTTTACTCTAGTCTCTTATTAAAGTGCTAGATCTTACTAGTAATAGAAAAGATCTATTTATTAATATTATTAATTTTACTATAAATAAAAAGAACGTGTATTATTCTATATACGCGCTTTAGATACGCTCTATAGCGTATTATATGTTCTTAACGTATATTTAGAGTTATACTTAAGACTAAGTCTATTTTAGAGAACTTATAGCGTAAGTAGACTTATAGATTATAGTTCTATTATTTATAATATAGAATAATAACTAGTTATAATATAACGTATTTCTCTCTTCTACTAAGTAATTACGCGTTATAGAGCTAACCTAAGCGCTGCGCTTATCTAGTTATATAAAGAAATATACTATGTTAGTCTATAGCTAGCAACGCAACTATAGTAAATATACGCTTCTCTTTAGCTTAAAGTAGCTTTATATTCTTTTTTCTACTATAAATTTTACGCTATAGAAATAAAGCAAAAGTGTATTTATTATAGGCGTACCTTTACTTAAGAATATAGTAGCGTAGATTAACTTACTATAGCAGCCTATATTATATTATAGCGTAGTAACTACACTATTTCTATAGGCTTTATACTACTTTTTATAATAATAGAGCCTTTTAGTATATATACTTATAGCTCTAGCTAATTATAATAGAACTTATTTCTTTAGTATAAAGTTTATATATTCTATATAAGTAGCTTTAGCGCTATAGCCTATTAAATAGAAGTAGCTAATTATAAGTAGTGCTAGTACGTATTTTATACGTAATTCTACTATAGACAGCTTCTATAGCCTTACATATATAATATAAGACCTATAACTTAATAACTTACTTTATCTAAAACTAAATTATAGTACTTTTTTAGTATATTTTCTAATATAGAACTTACTATAGTAACTATATAATATAGCTTATAGCCTTAACTCTATAGCTAATAAAGTCTAAAGAGCGCTAAAAACTTATATTTATATATATTACTTTAGTGCGTAGTCTATTTACGTAAGTAAGAGTAGCGTAGCTACTAGTAGCTACTTCTTTTTAAAGAAGCGTAACTAGAATTCTTTTTTCTTTCTATAGGTCTATCTTTACTAATACTAACTTTATACTCTTAGTTTATTAGTATATAAAAAACTAGTATATACTTATAGGCAGCGTATAAATAGGTTATATTTTATATAGCTATATATTAGTTCTACTAACGCTACTACTATAGCCTAGAGTTATATTTTATGTAAGAGCGTATATATTAATAATTATAAGTATAGTATAATTCTACCTATACCTATAGAAGATCTATACTTTAAGATAAGCTTAGTAATTTTCTTTATAGCTTTGTTTAATAGTCTTCTTCTACTACTATTTATTTTTTCTAGTAACTACTTTAAGAGGTAGAACGTTTTTTAGATATTTACTTAGATATAGGCTGTAGCTTAGGTTAATAATAGTTATTACCTCTCTTCTCTTCTACTAAGAAGATATATACTTATAACGTATTATAGAAATATAAATAGAAGTAGCTAATATATCTAATAGAAGCTATCTCTAATATCTATATAGTTTATTCTTTATATTCTTTATCTTTCTAAACTTTATGTAATTATATATATAAAAATACTAAAGCTATAGTAAAGTCTATCTATACGTTATAAGAAAGGCGCGCTAGTCTTTCTAGCTATAGTTTTAAGTATTAGAATAGGTAGCGTAGTAAAGAAACGCTATTAAAAATATCTTATAGTTAATTCTATAACGCACTAGCGCCTACTACGCTTAGTAGAGCCTAGTATAATATTACTTATATAAACTCTCTAACTACGTATATAACTAATCTAGATAGCTTTATATATATCTTTTATTCTTATCTTTAAAATAGAAAGACTAAAAGAGTATATAGCCTAGATAGTAAGATTCTAAGTCTAAAGATAATAGCTCTATAGCTCTAGATAAAAAGAAAAATAAAATAAATTAAAATACTAGTACACTAAACGTAATCTATTTATATATTATAGAACTTAGATATATTTCTAGTACTCTTATTAGCGTCTACTTTATTTCTTTCTATAGCTTCTCTTCTTTAAGATTTAAAAGCTACTTTTTATATCTTATACTATAAGCTTTTCTAACTATCTAATCTATATCTATAATAGTTCTTTTTAAAATAGAATTACTTTCTTTTTATAAGCTATAGCTATTCTTCTTCTTTCTACTCTACTAAGAAGACACTAAAATATAACCTATTCTAAAATTAAGTTTAAACACTAGTATATATTAAGTAGATATTATTATTACTATTAATATAACTAGTGTATAATTAGAGACATAGTTTAAGAGTACTACGTTTCTTACACGCTCTCTAAATATATTTAGTTATTATAGTAATTTTTTTAAGTTAAACCTATATAGTTTTTACTATATATTAACTAGAACCTATTTTCTTTTAGACCTACTACGCGTAGCTTAGGTTTTTAAGAGCGCACTAATTATAAAGATAAGAATAAGTATCTATAGCTATTAGAAAGCTACTATTCTTCTATATATATAGCCTTTTACGCAAATTATTTTATTTAACTAGATAAATATATTATAATAGTCTTCTAGAAATTTATACGTGCTACGCAGTCTTTTTATAATAGAAACTTAATCTATTTTAGACTTACACTAAGAGCGCACATTTTTAATCTAACTTATTATTTTTATTACTTTATATTTTTAATCTACTATGCGTAGCTAGCTTTTATAAAAGAGTAAGAATAGTAAAGATATAAATAAGTTTATATTACTATTAGAAAGCTAGTATTCTTCTATACGCATAACTTTTTGCGTAAATTATTTTATTTAACTATATAAATACGTTCTAATAGCTATCTAGAAATTAGTACGCGTAGTATAGTTTAGTAAGAAGGTAAGAAAAGGTTATTATAGGCTTAAGCTTTTAAAAATATTAGAAAATAGAATTACACTTAAATATGCGTTTAATATCTTAATATTTTTAAATAAACATACTAAACTACGCTTATTACTTAGTTAGTAATAAAAACTATTTATATTATTTTTATTACCTAAAGACTAACGTATACGTTATAATAACTACTCTTTAGCTACTTCTTAGAGCTATATAAAATCTACACTAGTTTTTAGAAATAAACTTATAAGATAGTAATACTATTTCTTCTAGAAGAATATAAATAGATAGGTATAGATTTTTAGAAAGAAAATCTACTTTTGTAATAAGAAGATAAAAGAAGTATAGTAAGTTAGTTTATAGCTACTTTATACGTATTATAATATTTTAGTAGCGTTTATAATATCTTTTTTACTTTTATAAAGAAGTTACTTAGAACTAGCTAAGAGCGCTATAATAAGCATATAATAGAAGACATAGTTTAAGAATACTATATTATTTCTATACTCTCTAAATTTATAGTAACTTATTATTAATCTTTTAGATTATATTCTATAATTCTTATACTTTTATTAGTAGAATAAGTCTACTATAGAGTGTAAGAAGATAAGAGTAGAAAATATAAATAAAGAGAGTATATAGTTTTTAGAGAGCTAGTTCTATAACATGTATATATTATTAGAGTTAAGGTAATTTTAACCTAAACCTATTACTTCTACTACTTTCTATTCTTTATAAAGAGTATATATTAGGTAAATAGAAGAGATAAAAGAGATAGTACTGCCTTAACGCATAAAGATATAGCTAGAAGAAGCTAGCACTACTATATATATATGCTTTTATAGTCTAGACCTTTTAGTGCTTCTACATTATTATATTATAAGATAGCACTATAAATCTTTTTCTATAAGAGCTTCTATAAGCTACCTCTACTATTTCTAACTTAAAATAGGTAATAAAATACTTATAGTATGCTCTTTTCTAAAAGAAGAACTAAGATTATTATATATTAGTTATTTTTCTAAAACTAACTTAAAGAGATTTATATAGATTAGATAAGTAGTATCTAAAGTATATTAATAACTAGTAAATAGCTAAGCGTAGCTAAAAGCGTCTAGTTACTAAAGATAGAATTAAGTAGAATAGGCTACCTTAACCTTCTCTTTATTCTTATCTACGCTAATAGTTCTATATTAAAATTAAAAGCTTTTTATTATATAACTAGTAAGTGTAATAGAGAAAATATATACTATAGTAATAATTAGATTTAACACTCTAGACAGCTAAAACATTAATATACGTACTTATATAATATCTACGCTATTATTTCTATAACTAGTAAAATTATTATATATATACTATATTATTATTAGATCTTAGAAGTAACTTATATAACTTTTTATCTTTAGTTTTAAGTATAGCGCGCGCTGCGTGTAGTAAAGAGAATAGAATATAAAGTATAATAAACTAACTTATATAGCTAGTTACCTCTCTAGTGCTATCTTTTCTCTATAAGGTTTAAGACGTTCTCTTTTAGTATAATAAGGCTAGTAAGACGTTTCTATCTTAGCGTATAGAAGATATAGCCTTAGAAATACTATGTTTTTCTTACGCTTTCTAAACTTATAAAGTCTTAGTAATAACCTTTTTAAGATAAACTTATCTAGCTTTTATAAAATAGTTTTAGAAATAAGCGTATTACGTAGTGTAATAAAGTAGAAGTAGTAGAGATAAAAAGTAAGATTATATAGATTTATATAGGCTAGTTCTACTACATATATATATTATTATAGTTAAGGTAATTTTAATTTAATACTATCTAGTGTACTATATCTACTTTTGTAATTATACTATTATTATTACTATAATATATAGGTAGTCTTTGTTTTAATAGAAGCCTAGTAGTTTAGGGTTAGGGTTAGGGTTAGGGTTAGGGTTAGGGTTAGGGTTAGGGTTAGGGTTAGGGTTAGGG
>NW_026056012.1:0-41546 GCF_023758025.1 Alternaria triticimaculans
CCCTAACCCTAACCCTAACCCTAACCCTAACCCTAACCCTAACCCTACCCCTAACCCTAACCCTAACTCTAACCCTAACCACAGCCACAGCCACAGCTACAGCCACAGCCCTAAACATAACCCTTACCTAGGTCTCTGCGTTAGCCTAGCCTAAGCTTACAATTAGACCTAAACATAACTCTAACCTAAAACATACCTAAACATTAGGTCTGCACGTAATATAGAGTTAAATGCCTAAACACTAATAGCTATACTACTACAATATTTAATACTACTATTTTAGTATATACAGAGTTAGAAAAGCTTCTAGTAGGCACTAGCGTCTTTAGCTACATCTAGAGTTGTAACTATTAATATAGACTATGCTCTAGCTCTAACTCTAACCTACGCTTAGAACTAGAACTAAAGCCTAAACTAGAGCTAGACCTAACTTATAAACAAAGACTGTAACCTAGCTCTAACTCTAACTCTAACCTACGCTCTACTCTTAAGCGTGTAGCTAATATAGATCTATATCTCTTCTACCTGCTACTATAACTCTACTACCTACTTATACGCAAAAAGCGTACACTATAGATAAAATCTTATTCTTACAACCTAATATTTCTAGTATAGGTAAAAGAGAACAGGTAAAACTAACTCTAAATAAGCCTTTTATATTATAATACTATAAGTAATTATACACGTTTATAGCTATTAGCTAAAGAGTAGAACTAACTATAAAATACTTTTTTAGTTATACTCTTACAAGAAGCTATATAGCGTTATAGTATAGCCCGCACTTAGAGAGAAACCTAAAAGGTTCTTTTTAGTTTACGTAGTACTAAAAACACTTCTATTAATTATTACTCTCTAACTAATAATAAAAAGAATATTTACTAAGATTACGCTATAGTTAAAGTAGTATCTTAAACTAGGTAAAAGATAATTCTATAAATGCATAAGCGCGTATAGTTACTTTCTCTCTTAAGTGTGTTTTCTAATAATACGTTAGAACACAGAATAAACCTTCTTACTAAACCTATACGTATTAGCTATGTCTATAGTATAGTATAAACGTACTAATAGTATTATTATTCTAGCTATATTACAGGCCTTATCTTTTATATTAGTGTTAGTTTAGTACCTAAGCACGTTAAGGCTCTTAGCATTTTTATCTAGAAGAAGTTACTATTAAAAAGAACTATAGGTTATAATAAGCTTTATAAGCTTATAGGTTTCTGCCTCTAACTAAAAGTGTTTTCTAGCGTAGTAAGAGCTGCGTAGTTTATAATAGCAGCTCTATTTAATCTACGCAGCGCAGTAGATAGCTAGATTAGACATAGATTGTTTAGGTTTAGGTGTAGAGAATTACAGAGAGAAGGTCTAGTTAGATGTAGGTAATTATTCTTGTTGTACCTAGCGCTGTAGGCGCGTTCCCTCTATTCTACTATAATAGCTAGCTAGCTAGGTATAAAGAATAGAGTTACTTACCTAGAGCGCAACTTAATAAGATTAAGAATGTTTATAGCAGTGTAGCACGCTGTATATATAATTAGAGTCTCTACTAGATAGGTAGCCTTTATTAGAACTATAACTACTACTATCTAGGCTTCTATGCTTAACTACTAAAGGCTAGTAGAAGGTTAGAGGTTCTTATTTATACGCGCCTCTATAGTCTATCTAACTCTGCTTAACTCTATTAAGCCTATCTAAAATAGATATATCTAGAACTCTACTAATATTAGCACTACTCTCTACTAAGGCGTTATCTTCTTTACTACTACTTTCTTGTTAGGCAGAGCTAATATCTAAACTATTGTCTAACGCTTCTTTCTATATATAAGTAATAGACTTAGAAACTAGTAGCGTATCTAGTTAATTAAGCGCATATAATAGTGTATAGAATACATCTACGCTAACTAGACGTCTACTCTCTCGCTTAGGTATATTATTATAGACATTACGTTAGCTCTTAATATCTAGAGTAGTAGCTATAGTACTATATACGTATACTAGAGAGAGTATAGTTATCTAAGAAGGCGTATAAGGTAATAGTTGCTGCGCGCGCAGCAATAATTTATTATATAGAGATATTAAGAATAAAGAGTAGCGTAGGCTTACTAGTAAGAGGTATAGAATTAGTGTTGCAGGCTAACCTAAAGAACCTAGAGAGTTTCTACTTCTAGTAAGCGCATCTACCTCTTTATTATTCTTAAAACTAGTTCTAAACCTAATCTAATAAGCACTATCTTAACGCGCAAAAAAGCTTTACACGCGTTAGGCTTTACTACTAACCTAGGCGCTAGTAGTAGTACTATAGCTACTAGGTTATATAGAACTCTGCGCAAGCGCTATAAGCTTACTAAAACTAGGCAAGTAAATAAAGCCTATCTCTATACTCGCAACGTTAGCAGAGGCGCTAGTAGATACACTAAGGTAGAACTAAATACTACTAGTTAAATAGTAGATAGATAGTAGACTAGTTATTATACGTTAGGTATAAAAGAGGCGTGCATAGAGTAAACTACGCATTATAACTACTAAAAACAAAATCTACGCATTATTACTAGCAAAATAGACGCACTATACAAGAAGGCTAGCTAGACAATATAACTACACGCGTATAGTTATACAGTGCGCAGTAGGTAATAGTAAGAAGTATAGGTTTAGGTTAGTAGAGAATACAGAATTAGCTAGAGGCGTAGCATATTAGCGCTAAGATAAGATAGCTCTATATTAGGCTACAGAATATATTTCTATATACAGTATAGTTACTAGCACTTTCTTACACGTATATATTATATTATAACACTAGATTTATCTTAGTAAGTAGATATATAGCTATCTATATATATTATCTATAGCGCAATGCTAACAGAAAGTGCGTAAAGGCACTAAATACACATTACATATCTAACTACTAATTTATATTCTCTCTTACCTTCTATTTATGCGTTAAACTAGAGCTTAATATTAGTTTTATTAGGCTTAAGATTATTAAGGTTATTGCTATCTATCTTGCTTAACTTAGAGTCTAAACTACTCTTCTTAACAAACTTAGCGCTCTTATATAATAGAGTAGAAGCCTTCTAACTTTACTTAGTAGTGCTCTGCGTTGCGCGTCTAGATGCTAACTTAGATTTACTAGCAGCCTTAGTATTCTTACGTAGATAAGCCTTCTTGTATACTTCTATTATAGGTAGCTTATACTTAAACTTATAGCTAGTCTAACGCTTATACGTTTTGCAGAACTTTCTACGTGCTATATTATTCTACTTATTCTACTATAACTCTATAGTTAGTTAGAAAGCTTTAGTATTATTTACAACTAGTTAAGGTTAGTTAAAAAAGACATGCTTAGAGAAACCTTAGAAAACTGCAAGTTAGAACCTAAGAGCAGCTTTACGTGCCTATAACTCTTACGTGCGTACCTATAGCAGATTTTTCTTATAGTAAACGCCTAAACTACTATGCTATATAACTATTTGTAAGCGTATAGACTACATTATCTTTTAGAGAGCGTAAGTTAGATAGAATAGTTTGTCTAGTACGTTCTGCATTTTAATGTAACTCTCGTCCACTATTTAGCGCATAACTTTAATACTATCTACTTAGCATAGATAGTAGTAAGTCTTACTACTATAATCTCTAGAACTAATAAACTACTCTGCTAGTTTATTATTATAGTTAAATAGAATATACTAAAAAAAGCTATTAGCCTCTTCTATAAGAATTTAATATTAATTAAAGTTATTACACTAAATTATAGCTACTTTACTAGCTATAGTAGCGTAGTTTATAGTATTCTTATATATAAGTTAGTACAAGTTAGTTAGAGTATAACTAAAAAAGTCTTTTTTAGATAGAGAGTTAGAATAAACAACGTACGTAAGCGTGCAATTATTAATACACTTAGTAAGGTAGATAGAGTATATAATATTTAGGTATTTAGCACTAAGGTAGTAGTAGCGTCTAATAACCTATAGCTTCTTATTATATAAAGCTAGAACCTTAATAATAATCTACCTACAGCACCTATACTAGAAGTTTGTACTAATACTAGAAACTTCTTTATTCGCAAGTAAGATATAATAATTATACTTTAGATTATTAAACAACTTCTATAGCTGCTCTTACTTATCTACCTTTGTATTTGCGTTAATAACCTTAGAGTACCCCTTTAAACTAGAGATAGATACTAGAATTTTAGCAAACTAGTTCTACATCTTAGGTATCTTAAACTAGATAATAATTTTCTTACCTCTAAGCGCAACATGCTTTATAAGAAGGCCTAGAATTATACCTAGCTTAGGCAAGTACTAGATAAAAAGGCAAACAACTTGCGTATTGCTCTACTTCGCTATATCTTTAATATCTTCTAGATTCTAGACTTCTAGCTATAATAGATTAGCCTAGTAGGTATCTATTAATATAATTATATGCAAGAGGTATTAACAAGTATCTATGTTATTACTCTTTAGCAAAAGCATGCTCTTATAGAGTTTACTTTTACTCTAAAACTAGAAGTTGTAATTCTTCTAATATTAAGGCAATTTCTTATTCTCTTCTATAAGCCTAGAAGCATCTAGTTTAGAAGCAACGTACTAGTTATTTAGTAAGTAGAGGTGTTAAAAAGGCAAGAACTATTATATAAGACTAAGTACTCTAATAGTTTATAGATTAGGTATATTACTACTTAAAGTAGGTGTATTACTACCTGCTCTGTTTTCACTACGCAAGGTTAACATAAATTATCGCTTCTACTACTTATACCTAGCATTATACTCTACTTATTCTAATAGTAAGAATATAGCCTCTATAGCGTAATAATTAAGAATAGAAATATTATCTACAACCTTAACGTTAGACGTTAGACTTAGTTTAGAGTTGTAGTCGCAGTAGATAGAAATATACTATAGTACATCTCTAGCCTAGATAGACATTTCTTTGTAGGCATTATACCTTATTCTAGTATCTATAGATAGTTTACTAATAAAGTAATTAAAGTAGCACTAGGTATAACACTATTCTCTAGTAGAGTAGTTCTTATTAAGCGTAAAAGAGTTAGACTAGGTTTAGAATATCTTACCGCTATTATAGAATATAGTCTTAATTCTACTCTTAAAGTATGTAACTACCTTCTATTCTCTATTAGAATAAGAAATAAGACCTATATAGAAGCTGTAGTTAGCAAGCCTACGTAGAGCTAGGCTTCTACTAAATAACTACACTTAATCTGCGTTAGCGTATTTAATAGCAGTTTAGTAGATATTATAATTCTACAGAAAATTCTATAGTTTGTTATAGATAATACTGCAATAGCGTTCTTAAGAGTTTCTAGGCTAATCTAAGAGCAGAGGTAGTAAAACTTTATCTATTAATACCTCTTTTCTATTATTCTTTACCTAGCTTAATATAGATGTAGGTCTACAGACACTTACCTATATTTTGTACAACGTAATAATAATAAAATAATTGTTTAGGTAGTTACACTTATTATAGAGAGAATAGAGCTTTGCAAAGCTATTAGTAATAGTCTTAATTTTTTAGCCTTTAATACAACTATCTAAATAAAGAATATAAATAATAAGAAAACTAGAGCTAAACTTTATAAAAGTAGTAGTAGTTTTGTTAATAAGACTTGTAAGCGTAATAATAAGCTAGAGTTTACATTTAGGCTTACTATTGTTAGAGGCGTTGTTCTAAGCTCTTATAGTAGTAATAGAATTCTATAAACGCGTTAGTTAAGACTTATAAGAAGCTAACTAAAAAGGTTTTTTTTAGTAGTACTCTAAATAACATAATTAGAGTAAACTAAAGAGACTATAGAGAATAATTAGTATATAAATAGAGACTTACTAAGTAAATATAGCTACTATACTTCTATGTCTTACCTAGACTAATATAGTTAAAAACACTACCTTCTTTAGTTAGACAACGCTAGATAATAATATACATAAAGTGTATACCTAAGCACTACTACTACTTTAGCGTAATGTCTAGACTTTAGAAAGCTATGCAAAGGTAGTTACTATTAGTAATACTAAGATGCTTTATAGCTCTAGCTAGGTTATAGTACTAAAATTCTAGCCTATCTATAAGTTTCGTAATTATTATTATAGCCTTTTTATAGGTATTAGATAATAGTAGCATTTAGAAGTTTATGCTAGTATAAATAGAATAGAAGAGTATAGAATCTCTTACTCTAGTTAATCTACAAGAAGTTTACGCATTTAGTTTAGGCTCTTCTTTCTTCTATTCTATTTTGCTAAAAAGCGCAGCGCCTATTTATACTAGAGGCTTCTTCTTCTTAAAAGTTTAACTAGTTAAAGCTGCCTCTTTATTAGAGTTTAGGTTTTTTAATAGATTGTAGCGCTCTATTTAAATATACTTCTACTTTACTAGCGTTAATAGTGCAGATAACTATATATTCGCTATTTTACTATTAATTTTCTCTATACTTTTCTTTGCTTCGCTAGCTTTATAATAAGCGTCTAAGTTAGCTGTACGCTAGAGTGTTGCGTTTTAGATAGTAGCTTTCTAGTGCTGCTTCTATGCAGCAAACTCTTTAGTAATAATCTTAGCTATCTCTTCTGCAGTAAGAATACTCTAACTAGAAGAAAGTATACTTCTACCTATTGTGTAGAGAAGGTTAAATACTAACATACATCGTAGATAAATATTGTTAAGATCTACGTACTTAAAGTTAGTAAAAAATATTTACGTATAACTTAGAAGATATATACAAAGCTATTTAGTAAGTAGAACCTACTAATAGATTTTTATATCTAGGTTATTAAGCTTTTAAACGTGTTTCTCTAGCTTAAGCACCTTATTAGTAATAAGAGTTACTTCTAGAATAGGTTTTCTCTTTCTACTATAGAGAATAGGTACAATAGTAGCTCTATCTGCAGCATTACTATTACTCTTATTACGCTTTATGCTAGCCTTCTTTAGCATTTTAATAATCTAATTAGGTATCTTCTTAGCTAATAGTGCATATTTCTTACTTAGAGCTGCGTTAACTCTATTATCTTCTTTAGCTTCTATACGTCTTAGCTTATTAGAAGTAGCTAGAATATTCTAAAGACGTGCTCTAACAACAGCTGTCTAAGTATTAATCTACGCTAGTTCTTTAGCCTGCTCGTAAGCAGCCTTATCTAGGTTCTTAGCGTCTAGTGCGTCTGCTAGAGCAGCAGCAATAGTAATAGCATTAGCCTCTACTAGTTTACTAGAGTCTGCATTAGAGTTAGCTAGCTCTTCTAGAACATTAGTAGATTTATAAAGTAGTTATATGCTAAGGTTATATTACTTTAATTCTAGTTTCTTAAGCTTATTTGCTTTAGTAACCTTTCTCTTCTCTATACTCTTAACGTAGTTTATCCTCTTTTTAATTAAATCTTTATACTAGCGTAGAGTATATTTTATAGAATTACTAACTAGACACTTCTGTTTATAAAAGTACTAGAATACGTACGCCTAACAGAACTTAGATTTAAGACTAAGTTTTAAATTAGATAGATACAGCTTATTCTAATGCAATATACCTCTTATTCTAGCGTAATAGTAGACTCTAATTTTGTTTAGATTCTATAATTTCTAGTCTTTATCTTTAGAGTAGTTGTATATTTAGAGATTATCTACGTACGTTTAGACGCATTTACTATAGCTAACTCTACGCGAACCTAGATATCTACTAGAGGTCTTGTTTAGATTAGTGTTGTTGTTATTAGTGCTTGCATTAGTATTATTATTAGTGTCTAGAATAATACGCTAGTCTAATATTAATGCCTTATTATTATTAGCGCTAGCGTTATACGCTATTACTATATTATAATATTCTTAGAGAGTTTTGTGCAGCATCTACATTTTATATAAGATCTTATTCTAGTAATCTAGTGTAATAGCAAATAGTTGTTAGAAGTACCTAACTATAATATTCTTTGCGCTGCCTAGAGAAATTTATAAGTTTATATTATTATTAAGAGGCCTATTACTAATATATTGCTAAATATAATTAGATATAGCGTTATTAATAGCGGCAACATCTATATCTTTAGGTGTAACTTCTATTCTACCTATTAGATTTATTGTCTTATCTACTTCGCTAGTAGACGCTATCTTAATAATATTAAGAGTTCTATAAATAGAGAGTTACGTGCATAATACTATATATTATAAGTATAGAAGCTAACCTAAAAGGTCTTTTTTAGCTTACTAGTATAGAGATAATACCTACGTTAAAAAATCTTAGGTATAAACTAGGCGTGCTGTATATATTATAAGTATAGAGGCTAACCTAAAAGGTCTTTTTTAACTTACTAGTATAGAGATAATACCTGCGTTAAAGAATTTTAGGTATAAACTAGGCGTACTATATATATTGTAAGTATAGAGGCTAACCTAAAAGATTTTTTTTAACTTACTAGTATAGAGATAATACCTACGTTAAAGAATCTTAGATATAAACTAGGCGTGCTATATATATTATAAGTATAGAGGCTAACCTAAAAGGTCTTTTTTATTCTTACTTAAAGATTATTCTTACAGACTCTGTCTTCTAATAGAGAAAGCGCTTAGCTCTAGTAGGTAAGTAGAGAGCTTACTACTATATACAATAGAAAAAGAATTAATAAATACTAGGCTAACAGCGTTAATACGTATAGAGCGCAAGTGTTAGAGAGAAGAAGAGTAAGAGATTACTAGTTAATATAAGTATTCTAATACTAAGAGACTAGTATAGATGCTAGCGTTGTTTATCTACGCTGCTACTACGCGCGCAAGGTAAAGGTAAGAGGTAAGGTAAGAGGTAAGGTAAGAGATAAGGTAAGTAATAAGGTAAGAGTAAGATTATAATGTAATATAACTACACTATTTAGTGTACTATTGTATAATTAGATAGAGAACAGTAAAGGTGCAGATATTAGTAACAGCTACACTATAGTATTATATATCTAAAGTACATATATAACAATACGCCTCTACTATATATATACATAGTAGATATACGTGCAATTAAACTAATGTAACAAGTTATTAATTATAGTTTACTACAAGTATACCTATATATCTTTTATATACTTTCTTATACGCTATAATTAATTATAGCTATTACTATACTATAAGATAGAAAAGACTTTCTTAGTTAACCTCTAAGACGTCTTTATTTTTCTGTTAGTCTCTATTACTAAAGAACCTAAAAGGTCTTTTTTATTAGCATTTTAGACGCCTATAGAAATAATTTATATTCTATTACTACTAGACAACCTAAAAGACTTTTTTAGTAAGCTTCTTAGACATATTTATTATTACTTAGCAGCTTCTTATTACTAGGCAACCTAAAAGGTCTTTTTTTAGTTTCTTCTTATATACTATAATTACGTATATAACACTTTCTACTATAATTATATATAAAAGTCTTCTTTAGTAGCGCTCTATGCGCTGTAATATAGCTAATCTAATATTATACGTAAGTGTAACCTTGCTACCTACAGACTATGTATTATATATATAGCTATTAACATATACCTTAGTTCTATTTTATATGTTATATATATTATCTATATACGTTGCTATAAGATAACAGGTCTGCAATAGTAGTATATTAGCAAGTAGTATTATTATTAAATAAGGTTTATTTAGCTTTAATTATTTAAGTTTCTACTATATTTAATGCGTTAGAGAAAGCACTACTATTAATAAGCGTATTATTAATATTCTTCTCTAGTTGCTATAGCTAGTTAGATTCTTCCTCTTCTTTAGTCTACTATAACCTAATTAACTCTGCTTTAGCCTCTACCTATTATTTAACTTAGTCTATATATGCTATTAGCTCTATTAGCTTCTCTAGTGCGCTGCACTAGAACCTAGACATAATAATAGCTTTTAGTAGGTAGCTATCTAAACTAGATTTAATGCTATTAGCGTAGTATTTTTAATCTATTATTAAAGGCACTCTCTATTGCAATGCAATTTTCTTTACTTCTCTCTTTTCTATATCTTTCTCTTTAGAGTTGCAGTTAGTTTAGTTTACGCGTACTAGATCTTAGTTATTAAAGAATAGAAATATCTATTTTATTTTTAATAATCTATTACCTACTCTATATTATGCCTACACTAATTTAGAATTATATAATAAAGCTTTAGCGCTAGTAATAGCTTTATTATAGTTATAGTTTATAATAGCTTAGATATAACAGAGAGCTATAATAGCAAGTTAGACGTAGTATATCTTTAAATAGGCTAGTGCGTTTAGCCTAGCCGCTACTTAGATTATATTAGTAATTTTACTTAACTTCTATATATAGAGTGTTTTTATAAACTATATAGATAGGTTCTACATAGGTTAGAAAAGTAAAAGTATATAACCTCGCTAGCTTGCATTATTCTAAGAGAGGAAGTATTTCTACGCCTTTAATGTATCTATAGCTACGCTCTTTGTAAATGCTATATTAAATTATTTAACTACTACAGCCTCTTTAGAGCTAAGATACTAGTATAGGTAGTTTATTAATAGTACTTCTAGACTACATTTTAATAAATTAGACTGCCTATATAGTGCTTTAAACATTATCTAGTTTTGTAGTTACGTTGCGCCTTACGTCTTCTATTATAAAAATATTTTATTCTACACAGCTAGATTATATAATTAGATATATAACTATAACAGAATATTACATAGCTAAATATAGGCCTTATCTAATAGCTAGTTTGCTTTAACTAGTTCTTTAATTTGTGTACGTATATATTTACGCACTTTACTTTTATAATTACTAGCCTAGAGTACTAACATAGATATGCTAAGACTAGATTAGATAGTATTAATATTAATATCTAGATAGAGGTACCGCTAAATGTAAAAGACGGGTACGTAGAGGCTCTACACACCTAACTTAGGTAATAGCTACATTATACTATATTCTTAGTTAGATTCTATAAGATTTAACTCTTACTACTTATAGTAAATAGTATCTTTGTATACTGTGTTATTTCTAAACTTATTTAAAAATTAGCTCTTTACCTAACGTTTACTCTACTAGAGCTTAGAGAACTAGGCAGAATTAAGACATCTAAGTAAAAATCGCAATAGGCGTACTACTACTATACTTATTAGGCTGTTTAACTCTTAATCTACTAATAATATATTTTTATTAGTACCTAGTTAGAGCTAGGCTATAGCAGTAATACTTTCTAATAGAATTAGCTATTAATTAGCCTTAGCAACGCAAAACGCGTTAACATTACTTATGCAAAGTACCTAATAGTTAGTGTAAGAGTACTTACTAATAGACTACTAAACTTATAAATCTAAATTACTAGGCAACGCTAAGAAGAGATTAAGTAATAGATGTAACTTCTGTCTATCTCTATAATTAGAGGTATCTATAGTATATAATAGTTTATATACGCAGTCTTTACTATTCTATAGGTACTATAGAATTAATATAGTATTAAGCTTTATACGCTGTTAACTACAGCTTTGTTACTTTTTATTCTAATATAGTAGTTGCTTCTTTATATAGAATAACGCCTCTAAGCCTAGACTCTAGAATAGGTGTAGACTCTTTATCTATAATATATATTATTTCTTTATTACGTTATATACCTTACTTATTTCTAGTCTAATAAAGCAAAAAGAGTTACTAATAAGTATATTTATTTAGATAGAGCTAGCTAGTGTACTAGCCTATAGAAATATAGTATCTTTAAATCTAATATATAGTATAGAAGCTAGGCTAGCAAACTACTATAACTAATAAGTATTACACGTAGTCTTCTAAAGAAGCGTAACTCTAGTGTCTAGCTTCTCTTACGTACCTACAACAAAGCGCTCTAGTTCTAGATTAAGCTAGAAGTACTATAATTATATATAAACTTTGTTCTACTATGCGTTAAAGTCTACTATAAAGGTAGTATAAACATCTATAAAATAATATTTACTAAAACTATTTAGCTTAAGATTATAATTAGATATAATAAGAGTTAGATTAGTAAAGGTATTAGCTAGTAATAGAGTATTTAGTATATGCTTTAAACGTGTAAGTATATTATTCTATAAAGTAGTAAGTATATAGGCAGCAATTAGTATATAAGTGTTAACTAGACTCTACTAATAATAACTAATGTTAGTTTTACTATACACGCGTAACTTAGTTTATATCTCTTAGAACGTTTGTAGATAGTAATAGCGCTGTTCTTATCTACACGCGTTATAGAAGAATAGAAGAAGAATATAATTAGTCTATATCTCTATAACATAGTTGTCTAAATATTAACTTCTAGACGTAATCTACACAGCATTAGCGCTGTACTAACAACATATTTTAGTATATTATTATTACTTTATCTCTACTTAAACTTTTATAGTGCAATAGCATAGCACTAAAGAAGATATAACACTTCTACTAACTAGTAGAACAATATTATATACACTTGTTTTTTATTATATCTATACCTAGAAACTTTACATACTAGTTCTGCTACTATAACTAGGTGTAGAATAGATAGAAGAACTATTCTACATCTTTGTAGAATACGTCTAGACTATTAGCTATAAAAATAACACTATCTACATTAAATTTAAAGCTAATGTTAGACGCTACTCTAAGCTTACGCGTTAGTTTCTCTTTAGATATATCTAAGTTAAGCTTAGGTAGTTTATTAGAACTAGTAGAATCTAGTCTATAACTAGTAACTAAGGCGCGCTAGTTAAATATCTTTAGCCTTTATAGATATACCTCTAGTACCTTTACATAACTTAGAGAGGCGTTAGTATAAGTAGTAAACAATATATATTTAATTTAGCGCTAAAGTAGAGTTGCTATCTAGCGTAATAAGTATTCTATATAGAACCTATGCTTATAATACTAACAAGAATAGGTAAGCTTTATAAACTAAATTAACGCATTAATAGCTTGTTCTTGCTATTTACTAATTACTATTGCGTCTAGGTCTACACTAAATATATCTATGCTATTATAGAAGCGCAGTAGAAGGTTACTACTAGATTTATTACTAGAACTTAGTTATTCTACTTACTCTATGCGTTAGTTTATATCTAATTATATACGTTCTATAGCTAGCGTTATTTATCTAGATATAGAAGTAATATAATCTATAGTAGATAGCTAGTGTACCTTGCAAGTTAAATAGCTCTACAGTAAATGTAGGCTACTAGAGTTTCTCTATAGTCTATTTCTAGTAGAACTACTATAAGGCAAACTAAATAGTTTATCTTAGGTCTAGGTTAGATTTTGCAATTGTGTATATATATAGAATAGAGTAGGTAATAGCGCAGAGACTTTCTTATTATTATTATATAGTAAAAATAGCTTAAAATTAGTATAGTTTAAATTAGGCAATGTTATTACATGTAGTAGTAGAGTAACAAGCGTTCGTTCTAGAGATGTAGATAGACTAGAGCTAGAGTCTATATATAGTAGTTAGTAGAGGTAGAACTAAAAAAGTCTTTTTTAGATAGAGCTGTACCTACAGCTGCTTTTAGTTATAGTACACCTATAGTAATTGTATTAATAAGGCTATTATCTAAACTAACATAGCATATAGAATAATAGTTATTAGCTAGCAGAAGTATTAGTAACCTTACCTTATTGCCTTTACTATCTACATTATAAAAGATATCTTCTAGCTATACTTTAACTTATGCGACAAACTCTACTTAACTAAGCGTATCTATAGCCTTATTAGAATATAGTATAATAGGTAGTGTTAGAGTGTTTGTAGCTAATAGTGTAGGTGTATTATAGCTAGAGACTACGCAGAGTTTTCTCTTTTAAGTATATATAGTAGCTAGATTAAACTATTTAATCTCTAGTACGTAGTATTAGCTAAGTGTAACTACTACAGGTAGAGTTAGCTTACCTATAGGTAGAACTTAGCTAGTAGCTAACAATTGCTTCTTTATTCTGCTCTTACAGATAGATACCTTATTAGACTTACTAACGCTAGCTGCACGTTCTTTCTTATTAGCATAAATACGCAGGTAACTAGAGCTAGCTTTCTAGAGTGTAGTAGTTAGTAGTATAGCTATAATACGTATAGTAGAACGTAACACGTCTAACAGCCTATCTTACAGCTATATACAAGATTAGAGGCTTAGCTACTTACTAATACAATACCTATATACTATACACTCTTAACTACCTTATAGTTATATATGTAAATTATTTAAGTTATTTACGTACGCACTAATACGCTAGTAATAAGCAAGTCTAGTAGGCTTATCTTATAAACTACTTCTACTTACTATACACTTTCTTCTACTTTGTATCTATTTTCTATTATATCTTAACTAACTACTTGTTAGGTTATACCTAAACTAGCTTCTCTAATAATAAACACTGTAACACTCTCTTAAGATTAGAGTTAAGAACGTAGTTATAGCTTTAAGTCTCTCTCTTTCTATCTACAACTTTACATTTATTGCTATATACTACTACTACTATCTACTACTCTTATACGTTAGAGTAGTACAAGGTATATATCTAAATATATTAAATACACTTAATAACACACACTAGTTAGCCTCTAAGATATTAGCGTTAACTCTAACAAGAAATATATAAAGAAACTTATACTACACTTATAATAGTAGCTTGCGCAACACAAGTTTAGTATCTACTTTATAGTTCTATAGTATAATAGTATAAAAGTAGGTAGCTTATACAATTACATATATTATATACTAGAGAATAGGCAATTACTATTCTATAAAGACAGCGTCTAGTATGCAAAATTATTATTAGGTCTTTATCTTATAGTTATAGCTAACGTAGTGCAGGTAAAGCAGAATAGCTGTTAGTAGTCTCTATTTACTTTTAACCTTAATTAGATAGAGCACTCTATAGTTACTACAAAGGTATAGGCAGCTAGCAACAGACTTAGTAGGTATTAATCTAAGAATCTATGCCTAGTTAGTGTAGACTTTACTGCGTTTGTGTAAATAGCTATAATAAACCTTAGCGTAATTCTAGCCGTACACATATATATTAAGATTCTAGATATTACGCAAGTTAATAGATACGCTATTCTTAATCTAATACACAATCTTTGCTACGTTAGCAATAATAGCTACTTTAGTGTATTTATTTATATTTAAGTAGAAGACATTAATTCTTAGAGAAAGTAGGTACTATATTATAGTAGTTATACTATTTATTAGAGTTTTTAATTAATACTGTCGCAATAATTGCGCAACTAGTATTATCTAATAGAAAATTAGATAACTTTTAGGCTTTACGCCTGCCTATAAATAAGGCTAGAGCTTAGTATCTATTAGTATAGCTTAGCTTATAAGCTAGCAATACTAGTTATAAGCTTTATTACTCTAGTATTTAAGAGTGTTATTACAGATATATTAGCATAGTATCTTCTTTATACTTACTTAGTAACTATATTATATTATAGTCTTATTTATAAGTATAATTATAGTATATTCTATCTAATTATATTTGCGTTATTATTCTATTACGTTGCACGTAATATACCTTCTATTAACTAACATTTTTACTACCTTAGTACCTACTCTTACCTATATCTAGTTGCTAATTACTATAGTTCTTCTACTAAGAATCTTGCCTTACTTACTGTAAAACAAGTTCTTTACTGCTGCTTTAGCATCTATATCCCCTCTATTATCTAGGTTTTAGGCTTCTTTTCTCTCTCTTACCTTATTTATACGCATACGTATTACTATTATTATCTCTATAACGTTATACTCTACTACTTTTTCTTACTTTCTTTACCTTCTAGTTGCCTATTCTATTAAGCTAACGTCTTTTCTATCTCTTACCTTATCTATTACCTTAATTTCTCTCTTACCTAGACTACGCTAGCCTTATACTAATATAATTATATTAATATTCTCTCTACTCTTATATTACTATCTCTTCTATAATATCTTTTTACTTATTTTTGTTAGTAACGCAACATTTACGTTAATATTAAACTAATCTATCTATAACGCCTACTTGCTAATTTATAGCATCTTTAATATTATTACTAGATAGCCTAAATAATTAGCTTAGTTAATTACCCGCTAAATTAAGGTACAAAATCTATATATATCTAGTTAAGCTATAAACTTTATACAATATTAACAACAGCGTAGATAGTTACTATAAGAATAGCAAAGTTAAGTATAACACTTCTACTATTAATATAAGTTTCGCTATAATACGTATATACAAAATAGAGTTTCTATTTAAGGCACTAAAGACTCTTAAAACAGAGCTGTTAAAGATTATTAAGAAGATTACGTTTCTATAACACGCCTGCTATCTACATCTATTAACACTAAAAATAGTAGTATAGTAGACTACACTTTCTTACGCGTATTTAAATAATAAAGACATTATATAGAATACGTCTACCTAGGTTAGAGCGTTATTAGCTGTTGCAGTAATAACAGCAAGAGAGTAGACACTAAGTATACCTAGCAGACTTAATATTAAGTATATAGATAGCTTAGTCGCATCTATTAATATAGTGCGTTAGTAGTACTATAAAGACTGCAATAATATTTCTAGGCTAGAGCTTACAACGCAGTAATTTATATACTATATAAGTTATTATATAATAGCTATAAGTTTAGTACTTTTTATACTATAGGTACCTAAGTAACAAAGTCTAGACTAAGATAAACTATTTCGCACTCTAAGAGACGTATATTATATCTACTTAAGAACATTCTTTAATATATATATAAGGTTTAAATTCTATAACAGAGGTTCTACTAAATAGTATAAGTGTCTACAGCATAGAATTAAGAGGGTTGTATAGAACTAGAATATAACTACATACTAGAGATATAGAAAGGTAGAGTAAATAGAGATAATTTAGTAGAAGTAGTAGAATATAGTTAGAATATATAATAAGTTTACATTATTCTAGTTTAGGCAGGTCTTTTTATACAATAGTATTTTAGTATATAGTGTAATACTAGTTATAGAAGGCTAGAAAGAAAGTAAGACTAGAGAGAGCAGTTCTAAAAAAGTCTTTTTTATTTAGATAATATAATTATATTAGAATTGCGTTACATAAATAATATTTGTTAAATTTAAAAAGTTTTATAATTATATTAATAATAGATTTGCTATAACTATATATAAGAAGAAATATACTTATAGTTATAATATTCTATTAACTAGTATCTAGAGTTGTATACGCTTAGTGCACTATATAGCCTTATATTCTAGTATTAACGCAATATCTATAATAAATTTAGAGTTTTATTTATACTTTATTTATATATTAACTATATCGCTATAGGCTAAACTGTTTATAGTAAGGTAATACTTTGTTTATAGCATACTAGTAAAGAGCTACTTAGAGAGTAACCTAAAAAGACTTTTTAGGTTATACCTCTAAGATTTGTATATTAGTTACTATTATTAAGTTTATAGCGTACTAGTAAAGAGCTACTTAGAGAGTAACCTAAAAAGACTTTTTAGGTTATAAGTAAGAGATTTGTATATTATTTACTATTATTAAGTTTATAGCGTATTAGCAAAGATCTACTTAGAAAGTAACCTAAAAAGACTTTTTAGGTTATAAGCAAGAGATTTGTATATTAGTTACTATTATTAAGTTTATAGCATATTAGCAAAGATCTACTTAGAGAGTAACCTAAAAAGACTTTTTAGGTTATACGCAGTAGATTTGTATATTAAGTACTATTATTAAGTTTATAGCGTATTAGTAGATATCTACTTAGAAAGTAACCTAAAAAGACTTTTTAGGTTGCACGCAAAAGAGTTAGATACTAAACGCTATTATTACTATAGACTATGTAAAGAAGCAGAGATTATTATTACTAAAGAAGCTCTTTTAGTTATAGTAGTTACTTTAATATTAACTTAATAATCTAAAGAATATATAAATCTTAATTTAATATAAGTTTAATTTATTAGTTTATTCTTACTCTTATAGTATTTAGCTACGCTTTTACGTATATATTTATAGAATACCTATATTTAGATAATAGCTTAGCTATATAGCGTGCTTAGAGGTAGAACTAAAAAAGACCTTTTTAGTTGTACGCTAAAGATAGATATACTAGCTACTATTATTGCTATAGATTAAGCTTAAATACTAATAAAAATATATTTAAAAAGGCTATTTATTTCTTATAAAAAAACTTAATATAAATAGGTATATGCATAAGTATAGTTGTCTTTAGTAATTTTATTTATTATATTTCTTAAACAACTTATTATTTATAGTTACTTATTTAAATAAAGAAATGCTTTAGTGTAGTAGTAGAAGAGAAGAGTACTACAAAGTATAAACTAAATTACTTTTAAAGAGTAACTAATAATCTAAATAATAGATTATAGAAATAAAATAACTTAAAGTTAGCTAAAATAGTAGTATATATAATTAGAGCTGCCTTAACGTCTCTCTTTAGATAGTTCTATATAATATAATCTTAATTAGACTCTAATTGTATAAACGCAACATATAGACAGGCATCTACGCTAACAACGTAATTTACCTCTAGGTTATAGAAATAGATCTAGTTGTAAATAATAGGTTTATAAGAGCTAAATTTAAACTTCTTAGCGTAGTGTGCCTCGCTAAGAGAGTTAAAATACAAGTAATTAAGTAATTTTTCTACTTATCTTTGCTAAGACGCGCAGCTCTTAAAGATAACCTAGATATAAACTAGAATAGGTATTTTGTTTAGAGCCGCGATTACTAAAGATCTAAGAAACTTACGTAGAATATCTTAAACATTCTCTTTTTATATATTAAGAGTATAGATATTAAACTAGATATGTATAACCTTATTTAAGTACACTAGCTTAGTAGCGTAAAGAAAGTAGTTCTCTATAGTGTTAAGTTGTTTAGAGGCGTTAGGTTGTTTAGGTAAAGTTTATAGCTAACTGTCTTAGTTAAAAATTATCTCTAATAACTAAGAGTAGATAAGTTTAATAGATAGGTTTCTAGGTAGAGTAGAGTAGCGTTTATTAACATAGCTAACAAACTTAGCTGTAATATAATATATGTTATATAGATACTTCTAGTACAATTCTAGGTAACTAATGTTTAAGGTAATAGCTTAGTAGTAGCCTAGAAAAGGTCTATAAGCTAGGTAGAATGTAGTACACACAATATTCTAGAGGTTTAGTTTATATAGGTTAGCTTCTAGACTAGAAATACACTAGTATTTGTTAGTTGTGTTTAGTAACGTAGTAGTAGAATAGTATACTTTTAATATCTTATTATTCTTTTTCTCTACTAAAGCGGTACCTATAACGTTAATAAGGTGCTTCTAATAGCTAATAGTGTCTACTTAGCTAACTAGAATAGAGACTAGAGTAAATAGTGTCTCTAGTCTAGTAGTATTGTCTAGGCAATTATTATACAAGATTTCTTTAAAATAAGGTAGAAATAGTAATAAAGATACTAATACTAGGCTTATTTTAAATACTTACTTATAGAGGTAAGACATTTAAAAGTAGAATAGAAGATAAGATATAAAGAAATATTAGAATAGTTATATATATACCTATACTAGCGTCTCTATAGATATTACGCTAGATATAATCTAGCTCTCTCTTACTCTTACTTATCTCTCTTACTCTTACTTATCTCTCTTACTCTTACCTATCTTTCTTACTCTTACCTACCTCTCTTACTTATACCTATCTCTCTTACTTATATCTATCTCTCTTACTTATATCTATCTCTCTTACTTATACCTATCTCTCTTACTCTTATAGCTTTCTGTAACTTTAATAGAGCTAACTACTTATAGTTAGCGTAATAACTAGCGTAATAACTAGCGTAATAACTAGCGTTTTATTATTATATATCTACTATAGACTACCTCTTCTCTTCTCTAACTATTCTCTTCTCTATTTTATTTACTATAATAACTTTATACTAGTAAGTTTTTTATAATTATTTATATAAGTATATTATATACTTACTAACTATCTAGTACCTATAATTACACGTAATAATTATAAGATTAACCTAAACATAGAACTACGTAATAACTCTATAGATATTAATAAAATTCTCTACTGCTTTGCACACTCTAGTGCTCTATGCGCACTACGTTTTACTACTACTAGAGCCTAATTTATTAATAATCTACTACAACTCTAGATTAATAGTTATTAGTTAGAGAATAAGTATAATAAGACTAATAATACTTCTACCTATCTTATACACTAAGTAGCTAAAGATTAATTAGACAGCATTAGACCTATTTACAAATCTAAAATATTATCTAAAGAGAGTATACGCAGGTTTTAAGAGTTACCTAGTAAGCTTAGAAACTAAATTTATAGTTTTATGCTACTAACTAAAGTATTAATATTTACTAGCAAAAGAGAAGGTAATAGAAAAAGTAATAGTGTTATTTTTATAATATATAAACCTATAGTATATCTTAAAGGTTTTAGTCTTCTTACTAATAAGAAATAGTTAAGTATTCTACGCGCTTACTTAAAGGTTGCGCTTAGCAAAATAGGTGTAGAAATATAAATATAGGCTCTAGTAGAATAGTCTAAGCGTTTACTCTAGCTTCTAAATAAGTATTATAAGCTAGAAGATAGTAGATTACTATACTATAAGAATAGCGTTTAGTACGCTAAATTAGTTATTAGAGCACACTTTGCTCTTGCCGCTAACATTATATAATTAAGAAATAACGTCTACCTATAGAGTAGATTCTCTTTTAATATAAGTTATATTAATAACTCTACTAGCATTATTAAGAACCTTATAGAAGTTAATAGACTTAGTAGTCTAAGTATATAGTAGCTAAGCTTAGATAGTAATTGTCTACAGCTATTTATAGAGGCAATAATAGTTAGGCTAAGTATACGTCTAGCTATTATAGTCTACCTCTTTATTAAGAGTTATGTTACTAGTAACGTTAGCTTTATAGATATTATACACAACTTGCGCTATATTACTAATAACAGCTTCTTAGATATTATAGTATATACTTATACTAATAATGTTTAGAGATAGAATGCTTAGCTACGTAGCGTAGGTAGAAGCACTATTAAATAAGTTACTTTACGTATTATTTGCCTAGAAAAAGAGTAACATAATAATACTAGTAGCTCTCTAGTGTTTACAGACTATATCTAGTAAACTTAAAAGACCTTTTTAGTTAGCCTTATACTTAACTTAAACTTAATAAGTATACCTTTATTATAGTAAAAAATAGCTATACTTTATAACTACAAATAGTTACCTATAGAGTAGGTATATACTATACATTCTAAAAAGTCTTTTTAATAATTAAGAATTAAGTTTACTATTAATATAGTATAATTAATAAACAGCGCGTACAGCTAGCTTCTCTTACCTCTTACTTCTCTTACCTAGTACCTTATACCTTGCACCTCTTACCTTGCACCTTGCATTTTACACCTCTTACCTTACATCTTACACCTTACACCTTGCACCTCTTACTTTGCACTTCTTACCTTATACCTCTTATCTTGCACCTTGCACCTCTTACCTTACACCTCTTACCTCTTACCTTACACCTCTTACCTTTTACACTAGAAGTACTTAGGTAAGCTAGTATCTACTAGCGTGTTAACTAGCGCGTCGCATATATTATAAACTAGGTTTTCTTTTCTCTTATTTACACTTTCTCTATTAACAATAATATATTAGCTTTATCTCTTCTCTATTAAAAGGTACGTACTATATCTACTTTTACGTACGTTGCATTAGAGCTAACTATAATATATAGATTATAAGTTATTAATATTATAGCGTAGAAACGTAATAATAATATAAGCTACTAGATAAGTAATAGACTAAATAAACTACTCTCTATAAACTATAATCTGCGCTTATTTACTAAATAGAGTAGTATCTATACTAGTATTATAACTAGTAAAGAACTATAGTTTATTAATAATAATTCTTCTTCTTAAGATAAGAACTATTAGAATTTTAGTAGTATAGACAATAGTTAGGCCTTAGAATCTAACACTAGTATAAAGAAGAACAACCTTCTATTCGCAAACTTACTATCTAAATATAGTAAGCATTAGTTTAAAGAGTTGCCTAGTAAACTAAGAAACTAGATCTATAGTTTTATACTACTAATTAAGCTATTAAAAGTTATAAGTAAGAAAGATAGTAATAATATTGTAAACAGTATTACTATTACTATATATAAGTCTATAGTACACCTTAAAGGTTTTAGCATTATAGTTAATAAAGAATAGTTAAGTATCCTCTATTCTTACCTATAGAAGGCGCTTAGTAAAAAGAGTATTAAGATATAGACAAAGGCTCTAACTATACATCTTATGTACTTTATGCACTTTAATAATAAACACTATATACTAGAAGATAGAAAGTTACTATATTACAAAGATAGTGTCTAATATATAAAGTCTATACCTAGAATGTATTTTGCTCTTACTACTAATATTATGTGCGCTAAGAACAACACTTATCTATAAAGTAGATTCTTCTTTAATATAGAGTAGATAGACTACTACGCTAGTATTACTATAGATCTTATTACTATAAATTAGGTTAGTTCTTCTATACATTAACCTTATCTTTTCTAAGATAACCTTTAATAGTTTATTAAAGCGTTAATAGTTAGCCTTAGCGTTAGTTATACTATTACGCTCTACTACAACGTAGAGTTATATAGTAATACGTAGAACTATTTAAGTTTTATAAACTTTGTTTATAATCTACGCTATATTATAGATAATAGTCTTATTAACGTTACAGTCTACTTATATAATAGAACTATTTTTAGGTAGCATAACTAACTTTATAGTATAGGCAAACCTACTATTAAATAGGTAGTTAAAAACGCTACCTACTAGAATAGAGTAGCTAATAAAGAATAATAGTATTAAGTTAGTTTATAGGTCTATAGTGTTAGAGTGCTACTAAAAAAGTCTTTTTTAGTTACCTACCTACTACTACTTCTCTTAGCAGAATCTATAATAGAGAATAAAAGTAGTAAATTATTTTATAGGCTATTATCTTAGAGTGTTACTAAAAAGGTCTTTTTTAGTTATCTACTTACTACTACTTCTCTTAGAGAAATATGTAATAGAGAATAAATATAATAAATTATTCTATAGATTTATTATATTAGAGAGGCTACTAAAAAAGTCTTTTTTAGTTATCTATCTATAACACAGAGTTAAACTCTATATAATTACTATAAGTCTAATAGCACGTGCTCTATTGCGTTTACAGTAGCTAAGATAGTACTTTAAGAAATATAGTAATTATAGCTTACTTAAGCAGAGGTTATATAATATATATTTATAATCTAGATAGTCTCTCTTAGTAGTGCTATAATATACTTTACCTATTACCTTCTACCTCTTACCTCTTACCTCTTACCTCTTACCTCTTACCTCTTACTCTACACCTCTTACTTCTTATCTCTTACCTCTTACCTCTTACCTCTTACCTTCTAAGCTACTATTTACTACGTACAGCGCTACTCTTTTTACGCTAGTATAACCTTATATTATATATCTACTACTTGCAACTATACTTCTTCTCTTTTATACTTTTATTTCTACTCTTTTATATACTCTCTTATAACTATTAATTTATGTTAGAGAACGCTTAAAGAACTATAGTAACTCTAATTTCTATCTATTATGTAAAGTTAGCGCGCGTAGTATAGGTTATATAGAAGCTACTAGCTAAATTACAACTTAAGATCTATAAGTACCTTATCTTGCTAGCTAGAATAATAATAATTAACAAGAACTTAGTGTATAACTAGAACTAAGAATAGAGAGTCTAGTATTATATAATATATATGCACACCTATCTACGTTAATTAAATCTCTTCTAGAATAAATTTAATATAGAAGTACTTAAGTTTCTTAAAGATAAGCCTTTAGTATTATATTAGACTATTTAAAGAAATTCGACTATCTAGTTACTAGATAGTGCTAACACTACTATAATTCTAATAGACACTAAGATAACTATAGTAATAATGTAGGTCTGCTAGAGCGCTGCGTATATATATAGTCTAACTAGTTACGCAAAGACTTAGTGTAGAGTATTAATTAGTGTAGCTATTAACTATTTTAGTAGCAAAGATAATAGTAACTCTATCTATACTCTTAACGTTGCTCTTATTAAAAAAGTTATTTAATTAATATATTTAACTTAGAAATAGTACGCTATAGAAAGTAAAGAAGAGGTGCGCAGCTATAAAGCTAAATTAAGGCATTTCTTATATTAAGCTGCAAGACACCTTATAGCTAAGTAGAAAATTATTATAGTTCTTTACATTCTATATAATAATAAGCTAGAAAAGAATACTCTATTCTAACTACTACGTAATATTAGAACTATAGCACGTTTTAGCGCTGTTACTATTTAGATATATATGTCTAATTACTATAATATAATAGATAACTAGTATTATATATTAGAGAGAACCTATACAAAGGTAGTATAGAAGTTTACAAATAGTAAGAAATAGAATAGAGGGTAGAGACAGCTATAAAGCGTTGTGTAAGCGCTATAATAATACACTCGCTAAAGCAAATAAAAAATTCTACTTAGTATAGTATTAGCTTGTTTTAAGTTTATATATAGATAATAGATATTTAGATTAGTAGATAGTACATAGAGACGCTAGAAACTATAGCACTACTATTCTAATATTAGTAGTAGTAGAGAGAGTATACTCTACTTATAGGTAATATAAAAGTCTTTTAGTTACAAGTAATATATTAGACTAATAATAATATATACGTAGTTCTTTATATATTAATTACCTATTTTATTATAATAATCTATATTCTATACATGCTATGTTTAAGTTACGCTAAGAAAACGCGTTATTTTTATAATACGTTATAAAGTAAATAACTAAAGATACACGTTAACATTATTTAGGTATAGTTACTTTTTTAGATAGTTTTCTTTCTACTATAGTATAGTTACACTTTATTATTAGAAAATAAAAACCTTTCTAGACTTATGCTTAAGTACGCAGGCTATCTATATATATATAGTAGCTATATACTTAATAATATTATAAGTGCCTAGGCGCTACTAAAAAGAGCCTTTTAGATTTACTACTTAATTACTAGTTTATTTTGCATGCAGAAATAGTATAATTACATTAGAGCGTAGTTTGTCTAACGTTCTCTAGATATAACCTAGAAGGCTTCTCTTTTCTCTAAGTTATATATAGAGATAATATAATTATATCTAATAGTATGTTCTTAGTAAGAACTTTGTCTTACGTTAGTGCTACCTTATATGTCTAGTAGAGCCTGTCTAACATTCTTACTACGCTATAAATATTAGTATCTGTAAAGGCAATTCTTTAGCAGGTAGTATAGTAACTAAACTAGTATTTAAAATAGTGTACGTAATATACTTCTATGTTAGAGAAAACGTAAAGAGACTAGAACAAGCCTATAATTTAACTCTCTTAGCAGGTAGTGCCTTAAAGTATTAGAGTTATATGTATAAAGAGAGATAGTTTAGTAAACGCGTAAAGAGTAATAGTACTAATAATATATTAGATAACACTACGTATATATGCGTCTTCTAGATCTATTTTATATATGTCTAGTGTAAGGTTAAAGAGCTTATTATAATAGATTAAATAAATAGCGTTAAAGTAATAGTTTCTAAGATCTTATTATTTAGTAGGTGTAGCTTCTAATAGAGTTAGATCTATATATACTAAGTCTACTACTAGCTGTTTAGAGACTATACTTATAGGTAGTATACTTAGAAGAGTAGTGTTTTAATAATTATAGTACCTAGTATGTCTAAGACTTAAAACTCTATTAATCTAGTAGCATAGTCTATCTAGGTTTAGGTAACAAGAGGTCGCTGCTTTAAGTATATTATAATATTCTTAAAATAGTAGTTTAATAAGAGGTATTAGAACACAAGTAATCTCTTTAACATTTCTATCTATAACTTATACATTAAGGCTAGCAATAGACTAAGTGTATAAATTAGCTCTCTAGTACGCTTTCTAGTATTACATAAAACTACTTACGTTGCATAACTAGGCCTCGCGTTCTTTAGTGTACGCTAGATTTATAGTATATTTTTTATACTCTATACTACTATATAGAAGAGGTATAAGTACCTATAGAAGTTCTTTAGTAAGCTAGTAGTACTTAGTTATTGTATATAGAATATAGTTCTATAGCAATCTATGTTAGTTACTAGTGTTATTAGACATAGTAGTTAACTTTAGAGAAGTAAAAGGTAGAGAGCATTTAATTAAGAATTTATTTCTTTTTATAGTTAAGAAGTAATAGATAAGAAAGTTATTAGAATTAAGAGAGCTTTTAACGCTAAACATATTGCACGTAACTACGTACAGAAACTAGAGAATAGTTTAGTTAGCTAGTGTATAGTATATATTAGCATATTTCTACAAACTTTATAGTTCCTCTTTTACTTATTGCATTAGATTTCTTATCTCTATTTTTTTATTCTCTTACAGCTATCTTTAATATTATTATATAATATATAGATATATTAGTAGTTGCTTTAACGCCTAGTTTTATTAGTCTACCTATAGAACTATAGATTACTATATACAGAAATCTAATTAACGTACCTAAGGTATAAATAGACGTTACGCCTTAATTAGTGTTTTAAAATAATAATAATAGTAGAGTAATTAAATATAATAATCTACTAGTTAATATAATAGTAAGGTTACTGTGCAAATCTATTTATACTAAATTTAAAAACAAGATTGCGCGTATGCGTAAAGAGTGTAGTATTACTACCTACACTAACCTATTAGACGTAGATCTAAGTTATAGTACCTCTCTTACGCTAGACAATAAGCTACTATATTAATCTAAGAATATATAATTACTCTACAGAAGAGCGTTAGTCTAGTACCTAAGAACCTAGTACGGCCTTGCGCTAGCACTTGCTATTAATAGGTTATAAAGTTAGCTCTAAAACTTTTAGGCCTAACTTTTATTTAACACGTAATATATTACTACTTTAATAAAGATTGCAGAGGCTAGAATAGAAAGTAGAACATTAACATATAATATTAGAGAGCTAGATAACCTATAACTAGTTAAGCTGCACCTTTAAAAGTTTATTAGTTCTACTATACTATAACTATAGTGTTCTAACCTTGTAAGCGTTTACTTATTATTACTAGTATTTACAAACGTAAGCAGAAACTACATCTATTTACTTATTTATAACCTCTAGTTAATTACTAATAACTAATATATAATAATATAGGCCTTTATTTACGTAAATAAGGTATTACGTAAGATATAGCTAGAGTAGTTGCAGTGTATTAGAGGGTAGGTAGTATAGGTGTTATAGACAGAAGAGGTAGCCTGCTAACTATTAGTAATAATAAAAGGTTACTACGTAGAAGGCCTATAATCTTACTCTTAGTAATAGCTAGTATAAATATATAGTCTATATATTCTACACGCAGTTTAAGCAGAATTGCGCTAGTCTTACTTATTAGAGCTAGACCTAAAAAAGTCTTTTTTAGACGCTCTTCTTATTATTATCTTCTTAGTAAGGTAGTTATATAATTGTACTTAGAGCGCTAAGTAGAGCTAAACCT
The DNA here is from genome assembly GCF_023758025.1 of Alternaria triticimaculans. Classification (NCBI taxonomy): domain Eukaryota; kingdom Fungi; phylum Ascomycota; class Dothideomycetes; order Pleosporales; family Pleosporaceae; genus Alternaria; species Alternaria triticimaculans. The sequence goes on from NW_026056012.1 coordinate 27,587, forward strand.
AAAAAAGTCTTTTTTAAACGCTCTTCTTATTATTATCTTTCTAGCAAGGTAGTTATATAATTATACTTAGAGCGCTAGGTAGAGCTAAATCTAAAAAAGTCTTTTTTAGACGCTATTTTTATTATTATCTTTCTAGTAAGGTAGTTATATAATTATACTTAGAGCGCTAGATAGAGCTAGACCTAAAAAGACTTTTTTAAGCGCCTTTTTTATTATTGTCTTTCTAGCAAGGTAGTTGTATAATTATACTTAGAGCGCTAAGTAGAGCTAGACCTAAAAAGACTTTTTTAGGTGCTCTACTTATAGTTGTTATTTTAGTTCTATTTATTAGGTTAGTTACTAATTAGTATTCTCTTAAGATATAGTGCTATACCTTAGTTATTGCGCTAGTTAGGTAGAACTATATATAAATAAAGCGTAGTAATACACAGCTATATAATAAGTAGTCTATTAACTAAAACTAGTGTATATAGCTAATAGGCAATCTATTTCTATACTAATAGAGTAGTTACAGAAAGATTAAGGCTGTGTTTTACTTTGTCTTTAATAAGTTTAGTTATTTGTAGTAGAAATTACGCCTATATAGAAAATATAATATGCTCTACTACTCTAGCGTATTAGTATTATAGATATAGTAAGTATTTCTATTACGTATTAGTAACGTAGAACATTACGTTATAGATAGTAGCTAGAAGATAGTATTAGAGATAGCTAATAGAGTTATATCTTATGCGCGTAAGTATATATTAGCTAAAGCTAAGTTTAACGCGTCTACTAGCTATATAGTAGCATAACTTAATATAGTAATTTATGTTACTTATTAAGCTAGTAATATAGTATAAAGAGTAAGTAAGGCGCTAGGTAGATAGAATAGTTCTAATTATAGAAACAGAAACGCGATAGAAGAATAGTAGCTTATAGTACGTATTAGTAAACTTCTATAGGCTATTAGCTTTAGTATTAGAGGTAATAGTAAAATAGATTATATTCTAACCTCTACTAGATTATAGGCATTATATATCTAAAGAGTAATGTAAATAAACATAGTAACTTTATAAAGACCTTTACGCTAGGTAATAGTAGAGAGTAGCGTAGTGTTACTTTTTATTACGTATTTTTTAAAGGTTAAGAGAATAAGCGTGTATAGTACCTATATTAGACTTCTCTAGAGGTAGTGCTAAGCATTCTAGGCGCTAGTGTTAGTGTCTCTTAGCATTAATAGACGTAATATCTACTTACTAGATAATATTATTTCTACTATACTACCTACTACTCTATACGCAGTAAAGAAATCTCTATTTACGTAGTTAAGGCTAGCTACCTTGCTGTAGGCTTAAATTTAGTACATATTCTCTCTGCCTACTAAGAATCTTTATACTAGTCTATAGGTTAGTCTTCTCTACTAAATAACTCTTATACTTAGATACATTATATATCTAATATAACCTAATAGTGTTTAGAGACATACTACACTATAGACTAGTTTAAAATAGCTATATAAAGGCGTATATAATTCTAACTCTAAGAGTATTTATATACTAAATCTAGAACAAAATAGTAGTAGTGTAGTATACTAGACATAGTAGACAGATAATACTATAAACTATATATACTAGCTCTAGAAGACCCGCTAAGCTCTAGGTAGTTAATAATTCTATTAGACTAAGCTAGTGCTATACTTAAACTATATCTTACTACTAATCTAGCGCACTAGAATATAGAGCAACATCTCTAGATTATAAGATAGTTATAGGTAAGAAATACGTTTATTAAAGCACTAAGAGTATAGAGAGAGGCCTAGAAGGCGACCGTAGATAGCTTCTCTTAACTTAACACACTATATACTTAGTAACTATTTATTAGAATAGCAACTCTTCTATTAGAACTTTAACTTATTATCTATAAGAATCTTGTTCTATTAAGGTTAAGCTACTTTATAGGCAGCTTAGATAAGACGTATAAGAAGAAAACTATACCTTATAGAAGAATATATAAGAAAACATAGACAAGACAAGAGAAAGAAAAATTAATAAGAAGATTTAGAATAGAAATGTTTTAGATAATAGACAGCAACCTTTCTCTTCTAAGTAGTAATAGTGTTATCTATAAGAAGATTAGCTAGTTATTATCTAAATAGAATATATTAAGTAACCTTTATAACAAATTCCTCTATAATTAGTATAAGCGCTAATTCTTTTTAGTTAGAGATATTAAAGCGCTTAATTATTTTCTTACTAGCAAGAATAACTACGCTTAGGTTCTTAATTCTAGTACAAAACAAAAGTTATTTACTCTACTATAGGCTATATAATATCTCTACCTAAATATAAAGTCTACTATAAACTAATATAATAGTTATCTAGACACCTAGATACGTTGTTTAGCGCATCTCTAACTCTATAATACTACTACTTTATAGATACGCATTAATTATAATAATAGTAGGTTTAGCTATATATATAGAATAGTAATAGTAGTAGAGACTAATAACCTCTTAGGTTAGCTACACAAACACTACGCCTTGCACAACTAGCAACTATATTACCTTCTAACTATTATATCTACGTTAAATTACATATTTAATGCTGCAGAATTAATAGTTATAGGCTAGATATCTTCTTAGTGTAGTACCTTAAGTAAATACAAAGCATACTTCTAAGGCAGAATAGATAACTAGTAGAATATACCTTACGTATTACTAGAGGTGTAGAGAGAAAACCTAAAAAAGTCTTTTTTAGTTAGCCTCTTATGTATATAATAATCTTAAACTATTATAAGTTATAATATACTTTTACGCTTGTAACATTTCTAAGTTTATTTATTTATTAGAACTTTAGACTATATTTTTAAAGAAAGCTAAGAATAGGTTACTATAATAGTCTACTATTTAGTTAGTAGCTAGACTAGAATTATAGTAGGTAATATGCAACTACGTTAAGAACTAAAAAAGCCTTTTTAGGTTACTAGGTATATGCTACTAAGTAGAGAACTAAAAAAGCCTTTTTAAATACTTACAACGTTAGTAGTATATACCTACTATAATCTATTATTAAGGTACAATTATATAATAGAGATTATAGATGTTATAGAGACAAAACGTAGTTAGACTAATAGTATAACGCTAGAAGTTAGCACTATAAGTGCTAAGGTAAGGCGCACGTACTATAAGTCTATATAAGCAAGTCTTTATTACACTAAGAGCTAGTGTACCTTAGTATACTCTTTATCTTCTACTTTTTATTATTCTCTACTCTCTATTATCCTCTTAAATAACACGCATAACTCTACCTACACCTATAATATAGGTGTTCTCTTATTATTTTAAGTATTTGCATTTTTCTATAGCTAATAAGGCTATACATTCTATATTTTTAGTATTACTTAACTAATTAGCGTTATTAACTAGCTACGTTCTGCTTAGCGCTAAACGCCCCCTCTACTAGTTACTCTACTAGTAAATATAACTATCTATAGAAGAGAACAGCATTAAAGACTAGAGTTTAGTTTAATTACTATAGATTAGTTTAAGTTAAGTATACATACTTACATATTTAAAAAAGAGAAAGAGTTAGAGTAAGCTAAACACTACTACTACCTACAGAGTTATAGCTAACTTTCTATCTATAATAATATATTCTCTACGCTAGATAACCTACTAGACTCTAGATAGTTATCTTTACGTATAAACTATAACGTAGGTCTAGACGTTAGACGTTTTATAGTACGCTCTACGCAGAAAACGCTATATTAGAATATATAGATTAGTAAGCAGTTATAGGCTAATAGAGTTAATATCTATAGTAAGAATTAGCAGAGCGCCTAATTAGCTACAGCGTTAAGCCTATTAAGATTCTAAACTACGCGCACTTAACAGCTCTTCTAGTAGATATACAAGAAGCTCTCTATAGAGATTTAACTTATAATTTATAGTTTTATTACTTCTATACAGTTTGCTACTATATTAGATAGTATTATATATTAGTAACGCTATTTCCGCAATCTAGATATACCTTATTCTAGTTAGGTTATAAATAATTACGTTATTTCTTAGAAAGTTAGTTAGTGTTTACTAGAGCACGCTATACTTAGTAACTTATACTTTAAATAGGTGCACAATTAGTATAAGTATATATAGTTCTAGGTAGGTAGCAATTATTTAATTAATAGCTTTCTATTATTTAATTATAGTAATGCTAGTTATGCGCTGTCTTAAGTAGTGTAATATTTATTTCTATTAGTGTAATACACATGCAAGAGTATAGATATAAATCTTGCTATATAACTCTACTATCTTACCTCTCTTAAACTATATAACGCGTTAATATTATCTATTAATATTAAGAAAGCAGTACCTACAATAAAGCGCTATTACTATAATAGATAAAGCTATAGAGTATTGCCTAAATATATCTAGTATTTGCTAGATTAGCTACATAACAATAGCTCTAAGTATAATTAATGTCTATATTATGTTCTTATAGTCTTATTAATACTAGACTCTAAGTTTAATAAGTCTTTGCTTAGAATCTTTAGTAGTAGAGAAAATTAGTATTAGATAGCTATAGTTAGATAATACTAAGCCTACTTCTAAGAATATATATAATAGTAGTAGTATGCTTATAACGCTCTCTATATATTTACGTATATAGCTAGGTAACCTAAAAGTTCTTTAGAGCGTTTTATATATTAATAAACTATATTATAGTTTCTATCTAAAACTTTCTTTCTCTTCTTATATAGATACTATAATATAATACACGTCTTATCTAGATACTTACTTATATTACTATATTTATAGTCTATACTTATAACTAAGTCTATAGTTATAAAAGGTAAAGTAGAGTTTAATAAGGTAAGAGTGCTAGTTACTAGGTAAGAGAGTTATAGCTTAGTCTTTAATCTTACTAGGTAAGAAGACATTTCTAAGGTAAGTAGCTTAGCTTTTAGGTAAGAGAGACTAGTTTTATTAGTAAGATTTACCTTTACTAGGTAAAAGAGAGACTAGTCTTATTAGTAAGATTTACCTTTACTAGGTAAAAGAGAGACTTACTACTAGATATTCTATATTATTAACGCTAATACTAAAGAAGTCTAGTATACTACTAATATATATCTCTCTATTCTTATCTTGCTTTCTTCTCTTTACTTCTCTCTTTACTTACTTCTTAATTCTTTCTATAGGTATCTTCTCTTACTAGTAGCTTCTATAGCGTTTATAGACTCTTTCTTCTATTTACTAATAATTAAGAGTCTCTCTACCTTCGCAATAGGTTAACTATATATTAATAGAACGTATAGTTACTATGTCTATAGGCATTTCGTGCACTATTAACAGCTAGAATTTAGCAATATAACAAACTTATCTTACTATTTACTAACACTAAGCTCTAACTTAATAGACAAGAACGTAAGTTATTCTACTATAATATATTTAATAATATTTTACTAATAGCTATATAGAGTTACCTAGGTTTTTATGCAAAGCTTACTTATAAAAACGCTAGTGTAATAGCTCTTTTATTAGTAGTACTTACTAGAGCTATTACTTAGAGTTATTAAGAAATGCTAAAAAGTGTATAACTTTAGCGCTCTACTAATTAGAAAACTACCTTATACTTTTAAAATAGAGTAAGGCATAAGTTAAAAGCCTTGTATATTAACTAGCAATACGTTACACTACCTAGCTACCTAGAAAGAAGTTTAATATCTACTTAACTACTAGTAAGGCTATTAGATAATAAAGGCGTTTATAATACTACTAAAGAGAATAACAAAGAAGAGCTAACCTAATTCTACTTTACAGCTATCTAACTTCTCTATTAATATAAGTTTATTAGCATACGCCTTAACGTTATAAGTATAGAGCTTAATGTAGGTTCTATTAGTAACGTTATATAAACTTTTATAGATATAATTACTAAAAATGCGCTCTATACAATACCTTTAGCAACCTATATCTACTTTATTATTAAAGAACGCAGCAATTAGCGCAAATCTATTCTTAGTCTAGAAAGTAAGGCTTTACTTGTAACTACTAATACTAAAGCAAAGGCTAGAAAGTTAATCTAGTAGCACTAATAGCTAGCGTTTCTACGCTATTGCATTTATTAGAACAGAGTTAGTATATTAGATGTAGTGCGCTTAAACAATAAGGTCTACGCAAGTTTTCTAGAGGTATAGAAGGTTACTTAGAGTTTGTTAGAGAGGTTAAAATAGGTACTCTTTTTTTAACTATTATTAGCGCTTTAGTACACGTTATAATAGTAAAAATAGTGTAGGTTCTTTATGCGTTTATTGTTTCTTCTCTCTTATAGAGAGAGTATCTAAAAAAGTCTTTTTTAGTTCTATACTTACTATGTAATATTTTAGTAAGAAGGTAATAGAGAAGATAGTGTAGGTTCTACTTACGTTTATTACTACTACTCTTCTTAAGAAGGTACTCTAAAAGTTATATTAGGTTTAGTACGCACTCTATAATATTTCTAATACTTTAGTAATAATTAATACTTTCTCTCTACTAGTTATAGTCTATATTATTTACCTAGCAGTTAAGCTCTTTTCTAGGTCTAATAAGAGTAGACATGTAGAACGCCGCTAGCTACGCTAAACACCCTCTAGTCGCACTTACTCTAGATTCTACGTTAGAACACTATATACGCACTCTCTATAACTATTAACTGCAATCTAGTTATAATAATATTAAACTCTAGCAAGAAGTGTACACTTACACTAGCAGAAGATATTATTATAAAAATAATAGTGTTTCTATATAGTATCTACATAGCAATCTACTACTACCTTCTACTACACTATAATGCGCAAGTAGACGTATTACCTAATTCTTTCTTAGATTTAAACAAGTGCGTGTTTAGGTATAATTCTTTAGTAAAGGTGCGTAATATAATAGATAGTCTATATAGCAAATACATAATTATAGTAAAACAAGATATTATAAACAATATATATCTATTACTATTTATTTATTATATAGAGATTTAAAGTTCTAATAATAGGTATAGTAGTAGCAACTGCGACGCTAGATGCAACGCTATATATACGCTAGAGAACAGACATTCGCTATATTACTAAGTACCTAGTTAGTACGCTAAGACTTAGTCTAGACTAGTTCTTACTACTCTTATTAAATGCCTATAGTATAGTAGCGCTACTAATTTTGCAAGTATCTCTATTACTAAGTGTATAGACAACGTAATTAATATTACAATTATATAGGTCTAATTAATAACTTTACTCTTTAGAAATAGTATTTTAGAGTATAAGCTAGAGAATATAATGCGTGCATGCGTTTAATAGAGTGTAGCTTAGTTATTATTATCTAAACTTATCTACCTACACCTTACTATACTATTCTTTTGCGCTGCGCATTAGCTGTATATATATATAATTATCTATAATCTCTAATATATTACTAATAATAGGTATATAATAGTTTAGGTATTTGTACGCGTAAATAAATTTAGTAGAAGAGAAGAATAGAGAACGTAGTTAAACGTAGTGTAAGAGCAGGTAGATTTTGTTTTATAGGCAATAGTTTCGCTAGTACTATTACTAGAATTAAGAAGGCAGTAATAATAACTACTACGTATATTTAGCAGATATATTACTACTAATTAGTGTTAGTATTTACCTTATATATACAACGCGTTAATAGATAGAAATAGAGATTATATAGTAGTAGAAGGTACAATAGTGTATATTTTAATTTATGCTTTAGTAGTAGCTTCTATTTTAAGAGGCTAGTAGGTAGCGCGTACTACTAGCGCAATTATTCTGCACTACGCTAGTAGAATAAGAACTAAGTTACTAGGTAACCTAAAAAGTCTTTTTAGGTTACTCTCTTACTATACTTTATATAGTATAGCATGTTTAATACTAAAGAAAAATATTTATATTATAACTTGTTTAGAGAGTAGCGCGTGCTGCTAGCGTAATTATTCTACACTACGCTAGTAAAACAAGAACTAAGTTACTAGGCAACCTAAAAAGTCTTTTTAGGTTACCTTCTTACTATACTTTGTATAGTATAGCGTGTTTAATACTAAAGAAAAATATTTATATTATAACTTATTTAGAGAGTAGCGCGTGCCGCTAGCGCAATTATTCTATACTACGCTAGTAAAACAAGAACTAAGTTACTAGGCAACCTAAAAAGTCTTTTTAGGTTACTCTCTTACTATACTTTATATAGTATAGCGTATTTAATACTTAAGAAAAATATTCTTATTATAACATGTTTAGAAGGTAGCGTATACTGCTAGCGCAATTATTCTACACTACGTTAGTAGAATAAGAACTAAGTTACTAAGTAACCTAAAAAGTCTTTTTAGGTTACTCTCTTACTATACTTTGTATAGTATAGCGTATTTAATACTAAAGAAAAAGATTCTTGTTATAACATGTTTAGTTATATAATTAAATTTTTGTTACTTATAGATTAGCTCTTTACTATATATATATTTCTTAAATATAATTATAGTTAAGATATAAGTTAGTATTAAAGTGCATTATAATAAACCTAAAAAGACTTTTTTAGAAGTAGCGTTACGTAGCGTAATGTGTTAGTAGGTAATAGTTAGGTAGTATTTAGAACGCGTGTAAGTGCTACTAAAATAGCCTTTTTAGTTACCTCTCTACTAAGTAAGTATAGGTTACGCTATAATTAGTTATAATTCTATAGATATAGTTTAGAGTTTTAATTTGTGTTAACGTTTGTTGTAATAGTCTACGTCTACCTTATAGAGCGTTTCTAGGTGCTATAAAAGTTATTAGGTACGTAGACCTTTTTTTGTTTAGTTAGATAATTACTTGTAAAGGTCTAGCGCTAATAACATTATTAGTTGTACCTGTTAGGTTACTTAGAATGCTCTATTAGAATTTTTATAGCACAAGCTTTTAGTTAGAGATATAGAAAGATAGTGTGCATGTACGCTCTACATGTCTACTACTAATCTAATTTACAACGCTTATATTAAAAGCTTACTTATTACGTATAAGGTATATATATAGGTCTTTTAGATTAGAGTATATTTCTAACTATAGAATTTAATGCTAGCAAGGCAAAAACAATCTTTTTATAGGCCTATATACTAAGCTATTCTTAGATACTATATAGTAGTATTTAAGGCTTAAGAAGCTTTATGCTTATACTTATCTCTCTGTATTACTCTATAAGCTGCTTAGAAAACCTATATAACCTTTCTACTATTATTTGTAAAGAACTAAATCTATTCTTCTTTCTTAAGCTTTAAAATCTTAGTCTAAACGCAAACCTCTACTTTTATAATTCTATTATTAGTAAGATAGCGCATATTATATACAAAGTTTAGAGTTATACATTTGTTTATATTATCTAAGAGTAGCAGTGCTATATACACTACAACTTTTCTATTAAGTAAAAGACACATTATTACGTAATAAAGAAAGAGATAGATAGAGAGCTCTAGTTTATAAAAGTTGTATTTAATCTTATTCTCTAGTAAGACCTATCTTAGAACTAAAGACAAGAGAACTAAGCGCGCTAGATAGGTTACTTTGTTAAGATTAAGAGCAAAGTTTGTAGCGTAGTAACTATTCTAAAGTAGTAATATCTCTATAGCTGCTAGCAGAAGTAGACTAGTTATAGTTCTAGCTTATAGAATTAGAGAGAATTTACTACTTCTATAATTAGGCAAAGAGACTAGAGTATAGAAGAAACAGTCTTGCGGACAAGTAGGTTCTAATTCTCTATCTCTGTAGCTTAGTGCTATCTATATAGATAATAGATGCTGTTTAAGAAGTTGCTACTTAAGAATATACTTAAATTCTAAGTAGATCTATAGCAATATGCAATATAGCGTAAGATCTAACTTCTATATAGAGTATGCAACTATTTTCTTATTAACAATTTCTAAGCTAAGAGAGTAATTATTAGGTAGTAATAGCTCTAGCACTACTTAAGTGTCTAGTTTAGTTAGAAGGCAAAACTTATATATACTGTTCTAGAGTTCTAGAGAGAGTTTATAAATACAATAAGCAAGGTAGTATAAATTATTTAGATTATTAGGTTCTTTCTTAGAATAATATAAGTAGATTATATTCTTAGTAATAGCAATTGCCTTTATGTAAGAACGCTTATTACCTAGATCTAGTAGATATAATATTTCTACTATTATTTCCGCTTTAGTAGAAGATAGTTAGTTTAATATAGTAAAGTCTAATATTATTAGACTTCTAACTACTAGTAATTTAGCTATATATTAGTATTAGAGTCTAAGATAATCTTTAGTCTTGTAATTAACTTACTATATACTTAATAAATAGCAAGGTAAAGAGAAAAGAGGAGAAAAGATAAAGATACTAAGATATAAGTAACAGCCTATAAGACACGCTAGTGTTACCTAGAAGGTAAGATAAAGTAAGATAGAGTAAGAGAGAAGGTAAAAGAGAGTATATAAGAGAAGGTAGAAGGTAAGAGAGTATAGAAGGTAAGAGAGTATAGAAGGTAAAAGAGCGTAAAAGGTAAAAGAGCGTAAAAGGTAAGAAAGCGTAAAAGGTAAGAGAGTGTAAAAGGTAAGAGAGCGTATAAGGTAAGAAGTATATAAGGTAGAAGAAGACGCAAAGTGTATAGGTAGAAGGTATTAGATATAACCTACTTTAGAATTAGCGTGTACAAAGCGCGTAGGCGCGCAGTAGTTAGACTACTATAAGATGTATAACACCGCAAGAGCATATAGAGTCTAATTTCTAAAGACGCAAAAGTAATATAATTTTAATTATAATTCTTTTAGTACTACACACTTTACTATATAATAATAATAGTAGCTTTGCCTATAAGCTAAACGTTTAGTTTATTAGAGTATTAGAAATAATCTACTTTAGAATTAGCGCGTACAAAGCGCGTAGACGCGTAGTAGCTACACTACTGCATTACGTATAATAAAGTAATAGCACGTAGACAGTAAATTCTAAAGAAGTAGAAGTAATGCAATTTTAATTACAATTCTTTTAGTACTAGGCATGTAGGTAAGCAATTATAGTAGCAGTAGAAATCTATTTAAGAGGGCAACTAGAAAGGTCTTTTTTGTTTACAGTAGACCTAACTCTCTAGGCCTCTTACTAGGTTTAGAGATCTATTCTCTCTATAGTCTAGCGCTATATTTACACTATTAAAGTGTTCTTCTTATACATATACTAGAATAGATTAAAGAATAATATATATATAATAAAGATCTTTTTATTACTTATAATATTACTAACGTAGTATTAGAAAAAAGTATAATATTAAACTATTATAGCTATAGTTCTTCTTTCTTTTCTTAGCTAGAGTAGAAAATAGATTTTTCTTATTATTATAAAATAATCTATTTTTATACTTTAGTTTTTTTCTATTTTATAAATATTTTCTAGCTATTACTTAGTATAAAAGTTAGAACACTAGTAGCTACTATTATAAAGGCTTTTTTAGCTTTCTCTATCTATAGTAGATCTAGTTAGAAATAAGCTATTACTATCTCTAACTATATCTTTTAATTTACCTCTAAGTCTTCTAGAAACGCTCTACTACTATTACTTTATTTAAGTATAATATTATTATTATTAAAGTAGTCTATCTAAAGTTAGTGTTATAGAGTAAGTTTTATAAATTATTATAACTATATATAGCAACTATAGTAGATTTAGAGAATATAGCTATAATTAGATTACTATATAGACTTACTAACTACGTTCTATTACTTTATTCTATATTTAGACTTTACTAAGAAAGAATAGTAAGCTATAGTTTCTAATCTAAATAAACTTACTTACTATTAATTTTAGCTATATCTATTCTAATAAATTATTTAATCTTTATAATTAAGTAGACATAGAGTATATATTAAGTATTCTAGCTAAAGTCTTTAGAAATAATTAAAAGATAATAAATTTAGTTTTAAGTATAGTTTAGATTTATACTTATTCTTATCTTATTAGAAATCTAACTTTATAAATAGTAATAGTATATATAATATATTATATAATATTATAAAAGAATTAATACTACGTTAATACTACTATATTAAATATTTTACTCTAGAAAAAACTTTATTTATCTATAAAAGATTTGTAATAATATTAATAAATTTTAAAGATAAAAAAGAATTTATAAATACTTTACTAAAGTAGGTTTTACTATTATTTAGTACTTTAAATTAAGCTATTTAGTAATTTATTATTAGAACCTAAAGTCTCTACTCTACTATAACTTTTTTCTTTAGTTTCTTACTTCTATAAGTATAGTATTTATTAGAGTTATTACTTAAAATACTTTTATAATATTATAATAGTTTTATAAAGATTTTTTTAGAAAATAAATTTAACTTACTAAAGGCGTTTATACTATAATAGATAAGTATAGTTATACTCTAAGTATATAAAGTAGTAGATAGCTAGTAGTTATAGAAAATTTAGAACTAGCTTACCTAAACTATAAAGATCTTCTAGAGTCTTCTAAATTCTTTTATTAACTATAAACTTACTAAAGCCTATATAAGTTAATTTTAAAAAGTACTATTAACTTCTATGTCTTTTAGACTAAGTTATAAGTTATAGTTACTACTATTACTTTATATAAATATCTAAGATTTTATAGTAAATGTTTATTACTTTTAAATATATAGTTAGATAGTAGTTATACTTATATGTATAAAGAGTAAAGATATATTTATAGTATAATTATTATAGTAAAGACTTAGAATACTAATATATATATAGACAATATTCTACTACTATATACTACTATCTTTTACTACTACTATGTAGTACTACGCTAGGCTACTACTAAATACTACTACTAAGTATATCTACTAAATACGTCTACACTACTCTACTATAATATATAGCTATTATAGACTACTACTTAATAATACTACTCTATACTACTGCTATAGCTGTCTACTTAATACTACTTCTCTATACTACTATAGAATACTTCTACTCTAGATAATTCTTTAAGATTACTATTATATACTACTTCTATATACTACTACTTTATACTTCTATTTAATACATCTATAATATACTACTACTTAACACTACTCTGTAATACTATTACTATACACTACTACTTAATACGTCTGCTAAATATAACTATTATATACTACAACTTAGCACTACTATGTAATACAACTACTTTATACTACTACTAGATTTAACTATTATATACTAATATTAAATACTATTACTTTATATAACTTTCTAAATATTATTATAAGATACTACTTATCTCTCTAGATCTTAGAGATAGAGTCTACTATATTATATCTTATACTAAAATACTAGTTTATAAATAGTAAATAAATAAACTTTTAAGCTATTATAACTAAGTCTATTATTAAACGCTTATTACTATCTACTTATAGTTCTTTTTATTATATAGTTATAATAAAGACTTATAAGTATATATTAATAAATTTCTAACTACTAATATTATATAGATAATACCTAGTTATATTACTACTATATTACTTATAGTTACTCTTAAAAGTAGGTACTACCTATAGTTATAATTAGCTAAAAGCTTAAGAAAACTCTAGAATTAGTAGTAGTACTATATTTATTATACTATTAAAGAGCTATACATTATTTCTAGTCTAATATACTATCTAGATTCTCTAATATAATCTTAAAAACGCCTATACTTCTCTTAGTAGATCTAATATACTAGAGTAACTATAAATATACTTATAGTCTATACTAGTAACGTCTCTTAATAGAAGCTAACTAATAAACTAGTAGTATTACTTTCTTATTCTAAATATCTACTTTATAAAAATAACTCTTCTAACTATAGATTTGTAGTTAAAAATTTTATAATTAATTACTACTTATATAAAAGGCTTACGTTGCTTAGCTATCTAGAATAGTACTATTTATATCTAGTTATATTACTAAGAAGTAAATAATCTATGTTTTATAAAGTTAG
>NW_026056013.1:0-40070 GCF_023758025.1 Alternaria triticimaculans
CCCTAACCCTAACCCTAACCCTAACCCTAACCCTAACCCTAACCCTAACCCTAACCCTAACCCTATATCTATAAGTTAGAAATCTATCTAATTATATTCTTTTTAGGTAATAGCTAAGAGCTTTATAATTACTTAGAGAGTCTATTTCTCTTTTTAATATAGCTATTATAAACTTAATTAAAGTTACTAAAAATACTTTTATTTAAGTATCTAATAGTATTATCTTTAGCGCTATAAAGAAACGTAGTATTCTTACTACTAATAATAATACTATTAGAATTAATATTATTAAGTAGCTAGACTTTCTTAGAGTACTTAATATCTTTCTAAAACTAGATAAACTACTATTAAGTATTTTTATAACTAATATAATAGTCTAAGTAAGTAATTATATTAGCTAAGTTTAATTACTTAAGAATATACTTAGAGTAAAAGTTTCTCTAAAACTTTTTAGAAAGAATACTAGACGTAGACTATTTTATTATATTATTAGTAATATTAAAATACTTTTTAATTTTAAATCTAAGCTATTTAAGCTTATAAGTTAATAGAAAAGTACTAGAGATTTAGTTAAGGTAATTATAGAGTAGGCTAAAATAGTATATTTCTTACTTACACTTACTATTCTAATAGTAACTAATCTAATCTAAGTTATAAAAGTTATTATAAAGTTTATAATTAGTAATTTTATAACTCTTCTTATTATATATATAGTAAGTATTAGTATACTTAGCTTTTTTATACTAAATAGTTTCTCTTTTAGAAGCTATATTTCTAAGTACTTTAGTAATAAAAGAACTATTATTTTTCTTAATAGAAAGCTTTTTCTTAGTTATATAGTTTATAAAGTATAAAGTATTATAGAGATTTTTAAAAATTAGAGTAACTAATAAATAGACTATAAAGAAATAAACTATATTTATATTAAGCTTTAGTTTATTTAGTAAAGTTATAAGTTATTCTACTTTAGAATCTATATTAGAAGAAAGTAGAGATTCTTAATTCTTTTATTACTTCTTAAGATTAGTAATAATGCTCTTTATCTTCTCTAGGTTAAAAGTAGTACGCTTATTAGTAAGTATAATATATCTTATCTTAGTATCTAAACTACTATATTTCTAAGTATATATATTATTAATAGTATTATTCTTTTTATAGTATTTCTTAAAAAAAATATAAATCTTATCTATATAGTACTTAGCCTAATTATTACTTTTAGAAGTATTAAGTATTATAAAAGTAACTATCTACTTATTATACTTTAGAAGTCTATAGTAGAAGAGAAAGCTAAGTTTCTTTTATAGAACTTACTTATTAGTAATATAAGCTTTTACTATTATATAAAAGTAAGTATAATACTTAGTAAAACTAGATAGATTATTTATATACTTATAGATAAAAGCTTATAAGTATAAGTGCTTATCTATCTTAATAGTAGTATTTTTATCTACTTAGTATTTCTTTATATTTATCTTAAGCTTAGCTTAGTTCTTTTTTTTATAACTAGTAAAAAGCTTAATAATATAAGTAATAGAGTAATTCTTATTACTAATATAATCTAGAAGAATAGAGACTCTTATCTTATTAGAAAAGCTTCTATTATTAGCTTATTAGTTATAGTCTTTAAAAAACTTAGTAATATTATTACTAGTAAAGACTAGAGTAGCGTATCTAGAGTAAACTATAGAAACTATACTATTAGTTACTATTATAAATAATAATATACTCTTTACTTTAGAAATAGTTCTAGAGGTTAGTGTCTTTAGTGTTAAAGTAGTTAAAGAAGTAGTAGATAAATACTTAGAAGAAAGAATTACTAGATTTCTTAATACTTTATACTTTTTCTATTCTTTTAGTAGTTATTATAGTTCTAAATAACTTATAAAGAAGCTAATACTTCTTTACTTAATAGCTTAAATACTAAATAGATATTATACTATAGAAATTATATAATTAAAAGATAAGTTCTAAATACTTAATAGTATTTAATACTCTTTACCTAATAGTAGAGAATACTTTCTAAAATACCTTTATAGTTAGTATAGCTTAGCGTTTTACTTACTATAATACTCTATTAAGTTATTAGTTCTATTAAACTATAGTTCTATACTAGTGTATATTCTAAATATACTATTATAGTATTCTATTAACTTAGTTAGCCTAGCATTTTATTATACTTCTAATATTACTATTCTAGATATTAGTTAAATTACTATTTTCTAGTATTTCTAAGTAGTTACCTTATCTACGTAATTATCTTATCTAATATTACTTAGTAGTAAGAACGTAGTTAGCCTAAATATAACTACTATTATAGTTTTAGCTAACTTAAAGAAAAGAGCTAAGTCTATACTTATTATATTTATTATAGTTATTATTACTATATATATTATATTAACGTATACTAACTACTTTATATACTATATAGTAGAATATATTTCTATAGACTTTACTATTTATATAGATATTAGAAAGTATAAAGATATATTACTATAAGAATATAAAGTAATTAGTATAGATAAGAAAGTATATAAATATTAGTTTAGTAGAAAAGAGTTCTATTATAGAAAGATTCTATTATCTAAAGTATTATATAAAAGTCTAATACTAAAAAGTATAAGTAAAAAGATAAAATAGTAGATAAAAAAATAATCTCTAAAAGCTCTTATTAAAAAATGTTCTTTCTTTAGATAATTCTTAGGTTATTAAAGATTTAATTTATATAAGAACACTTTATACACTAGTACACTAGTTTAGAAACTTTTAAAATATATTTACGTTACTAGATTTCTTAAAATAACTTATCTAAGATAGTATAATACTTACTACTTTATTTATTAACTTAGAAAAGATATACTTTAGTTAACTTTCTAGTTTTTTTTTTTTTTATTATAGCTTATTTACTATCTAAAGCTTAAATTTTTACTAGTTACTTTAGTTTCTAGTAAAGAAGTAAAGATCTAGAATTTTAATAAATTATAATAAGTTAGCTTAGGTATTTTATAGTCTAAAAAGTTTAGCTTTAGCTTACTTAGCTTTTATAGTATATATTTTAGTTAGAGTAGAAAAGAAAAAAAAAGTATAAACTATATATTATCTTTAAGTTATATAATTTTATAGTAAAGAAGATTTAGTATTTTTTAGATAATTACTAGTTCTATAGTTAGTTTAGAAAAGGTAGTATTATTCTTAATAGATTAGTTAGTATTAGATATATTTAAAAAAAAAAAACTAATATCTATTTAGTTTATAACTTTAGTATTTTCTTAACTAGCTAAAGTTTAGTTTATTTCTTATTAGTATCTATCTCTATATCTAATATAAACTAGAGTTACTAAGTAATATACTTTTAGCTATAGCTTTACTTTACTAAAGTAATAGTATACTAAGTTATATTTTCTACTAAAGTATATAAAGTTATATCTATAATAAAAAAGTTTTTATAAACTTTTTTAAAGTATTAATTAAATTTAATTATAAAAGACTAACTTTAAAAGTAGATACTAAAAAATAAAAAATAAATTTAATAGCTTTAGAAAAAAAAACTTTTTAAGTAGCTATATACTTTAGAAAAGTTTTCTAAGCTTAGCTAAAACTAAACTAAGTTTCTAAAGTTTCTAACTAAAAACCTTTCTAGGTATAGTCTATTACACTTTTAGTATATACTATACTACTCTAAGTCTAGTATAAAAAAAACACTTTAACTAATTTTAATAGTTTTTAGATACTAAAGTTAGAATTCTAATAGAGTTAGTCTAGTAGCTCTAAGACGTTCTCTTAGGTAGAGTATTGTAATTTGTGTTCTAGCACTTTACCTCGGCTTTACGCCTCTCGACTCTACCTGCGGCTATATCGCAAGTCGGCTACTTCGCGCGTTAACAACCAACGTTATGCGACAGCCGTAAACGCAACAACAGCACCGATGTAACCACCACTCACGCCGACAATGCTCTCCCCAGCGGCAGCGCGCACTCTGCGCATGTCGCGCCCAGCACGCAACGCTCTACGCCTCCGCATCCACCCCCCAAGATGCCGCTTCAGCACCTCCCCCCGCCACAACATCATGGAAACAACCGGCTTCACTTCCACCCAACTCGAAATCCGCGACGCCATCTTCGCACTCTGCTCCCGCTTCCCCAACAGCTACTGGCGCGACCGCGACGACACCAGCAGCGACCCCTCAGATTTCCACGCCGCGCTGGCGAAAGACGGGTGGCTCGGCATCGCTTTACCAGAAGCATACGGCGGTTCTGGCCTGGGTATCGCAGAAGCAACGATGATGATGCAGACGATTGCCGAGTCTGGCGCTGGCATCGCGGGCGCGCAGGCGATCCATGCGAATGTGTATGCGACGCAGCCGCTGGCTAAGTATGGGAGTGAAGAGCAGTTACAGGTAACGATACCGAGGATAATATCAGGGGAGTGGCGAACGTGCTTTGGGGTTACGGAACCGGATTCGGGGTTGGATACGCTGCGACTGAGTACGTTTGCGAAGAAAGATGAGGATGGGAAGGGGTATAGCATAACAGGCCAGAAGATATGGATAACATGTGCGCAAGTCGCGTCTCGTATGATCCTACTCGCACGCACGACACCACGGGAAGAAGCGGAGAAACCTAGTAAAGCGCTGAGTCTATTTTGCATTCCGCTTGATCGGTCAGCGCCTGGCCTGGACATGCGACGCATCAAAAAGATGGGCGGGCGCGCCGTCGACGCAAACGAAGTCTTCTTCGACAACTACCATATCCCATCTTCATGCCTCGTCGGCCGCGAAGGCGAAGGCTTCAAAATCATCCTCGGGGGCATGAACGCAGAACGGTGTCTGCTCGCAGGCGAAGCCCTCGGATTAGGCTACGCGGCCCTCACAAAAGCATCCGCGTACGCTAACTCACGCCACGTCTTCCAGCGGCCTATCGGCATGAACCAAGGCATATCACACCCCCTCGCGGACGCGTACATGCAGCTCGAAGCCGCGAAACATGTGACGTACCATGCGGCGCGGCTGTATGATGCGAGTAAGACGGATGCGGGTATTAGGCAGGATGCGATTGGGGTCGCGGCGAATAGCGCAAAGTATCTTGCGGGTGAGGCGGCGTTTGCGGCGTGTGAGAGGGCGGTGCTGGCGCATGGGGGGATGGGGTATGCGGCTGAGTATGATGTGGAGCGGTTTTTGAGGGAGTGCTTTGTGCCGAGGATTGCGCCGGTGAGTAGGGAGATGGTGTTGAATTATATTGGGGAGAAGGTTTTGGGGTTGCCGAGGAGTTATTGATGTGGGGAGGTGATGGTGGGAAGAAGGCTGAAGAGCGACGTGGAGGGAGAGAGGAGACATTCATCACGACCCTTCCGTCTCCACTACCCACTCGCAAGGTTTCGGGATCGCGGCGAAGCCATTAAGCATGCAAAGAGTAGGACAGGAAGCAGACTCAAGGGTGAATGGAAGGGTACCCTCGATAGATGTACAAAAGCAAGGCTACATAAGAAGAGCCCCTAGATAACTGTTCATATATCCATATCCAACATGAATGGGTTTGAGATCGTCTCTAGTCATATACAACAAGAATCAAACGCTATTAACACTCCATACGCCCGTGAAGTCGAACACCAACGCCTTGCTATACCAAGCTTCGCAACAGCGCAGCGTAGTCATCATTCCGCCTTTCAGAAGAAGATCACACCCCCGTCTCACCCTCCTCAACCCTCTCCTTCTCCTGCACCAAATCAACCTGCTTAACCGGATGCAACAACACAGCCGGAAGGCACATCCTCCCCTCTCCCGCAACCTCGTATTCCTCACCACCATCATTATCAACTTTATACCCCATCCATCTCTTCCAAAGATTCGGCGCAAAGCCAGCATGATAGTACCACGTCGTACCCAAAAAATTATGTTGACGCTCATCCGAAAAAACAGACATGCGCGCACCGCCACTCGCGCCATTACGGCCGTTGTTGAAGATAGCGGCGAGGTACTGGGTTGGCCATTTGCGGTCGATGAACACCGGGTGCGGGGCGTAAACGGCTTTGAGACCGTGGTGCAGGGCGCAGGATGCGGGCCACATTTCGGAGAACATAGTGTGGCGATGAAGGGATTGTTCGCGGTGCATAGTTTCGAGGAGGCGGCGGGAAAGGCGACCAGAGGTGTTGATGGCGGTGCGGCGCGGAGGAAGACCGTTCTTCTTATCATAACCTGTGACGTCGTCGGCGAGGATCCAGTTAGTGTGGTCGGGGTCGAAGAGGGGGTTGAAGACGATGAGGTCGGCGGGTTCGCCAACGCCCCACTCGTACTTGTCTTCTGTGATGGTTGTGTTGGGTTTTACGTTGTCGTCGATTTCGATGTCGGGGTAGTCTTGCGGGAGTTCTGGCCCCCAGACTGGCTTCTCGGGCTTCTGCATTTCGGCGAGAGGGACGTGGGGGTTGGGTGGGAGGTGTGATGACCATTTGTTTGCTTGGTTGTTTGTGCCGTGTTGGGTCTGCCAGTGCACCATCTGCTTGAACTCTTCCCAAGTGCCGTGGACTGATGGGACGTAGAAACGGGCGTCGCGCTCCCACAGCCCTTTGCGCGGCTGGGCAGTCGTCCATTTGGAGACTTGTTCGAAGAGGTGGTAGTGGTGGCCAGTATACCGCACGTCCATCTCCCAGTGCCAGAAGAAGTCGAACTCGGGGTGCTGGTGTGCAAAGTACGTGACGGGCATGAAGGTGGACCGGTAGACGCCGTGTACAGGCAGCCCGCGGTAGTTGGACTCCTCTAGGCCGCCGTAGATCAAGCCCATCTGACGTTCCGACCAGAGCGTGCCCATGCCGGCGAACTCAGCAGGTAGCGCGTTCTTAAGTACTTCCTGGTGGATCGCCTCGTCGGCCCAGATCTGCTTGTTGTCATCGTGGACTTGGATCAGGAAGTGGACTTCGTATTCGCCACCGGACGCGAGGCTCAACTCAGAGACGAGTGCGCGCAGGTACATAATGTCTTCGTCGTCGTAGTTGTAGTCGTCCCATGTTCGGACGACGACTGCGGTCCTGGGGAGAAGGGTGTTGTGCGCCGCCTTCGGTTGTAGCACGGTGCCGTTTGCGGGGGCGTCCTCCACGTCGCGTTTCTGCATGGTAAACGAGTCTGTCCGGGACTTGGGTTGCTTCTGGAAGCGGCCCTTGTTCTTCTCCAGGCAGCGGTCGATTGCCTCCGCCCAGCTGACGTCGCGGAAGTCCACCTCGGCGTCCACCTTCCACACGTCCTCGATGCCTTCGCGGTCGCCCTCCATGCCGGCGCCCGTCCCACCGCGCCGCTTGCTGTAGCCGAGGCCATACGGACCGAGCCGTCCGAAGCGCTCAAAGCAGACATCGTCCCTCAGACCCAGTGTCTCGTAGCTCCCAATGACGTTATCCGGCATACCCTGGGGCACGCCCTTGTATGCCCGCAGCCCTGGCACCTTGATGGTGTCGTTCGCATCGAGATAGCACGTCTCGACCGGCCCGTATGTGTCCACGTAATTGACGCCGCTGTAGTCTGGATACGGGTCGAACGGTATTGATTCGGCAATGTGTGCGCCCTGCGACTGTCGCTTATCGACGTCGCTCTTGGGCTCCTCGGCGGGCAGCTCAGGGTCAATGTCCTGCTTGGTGGGGTATTCCGGCACGTTCATCTCCCGGCTCACCAGCGACCGCACGCCGCCGTGGTAGCGCTTCAGGAACGGGAAGCTCTCCCAGACGTTGGGCGGCGGCGGCGGCTTGTTCAGGCCGAGCTCTGCATTCCGTATCGAGGCCCAGCTGCTGCTGAAGAGGAAGTACATGAAGAAGAGCAGCGTACTCGCCACGGCCAGCCCAAAGTATCTTGTGCATGCCCGCGGATTCCGGTAGCTGTATGCGCTGACGGTGGCTTTCGAAGGGGCTCTCCGGTGGGATTTGGAGGACCGTCGCAGCGGTCGCGATTCGATGTTGTTCGGGTTCGGGTCGTATGCGCCCGAGGATTCCCGGGATGAGGATGGGCTGGTTGTGCCCGAGGACATGTAGGCTTCGTAGTCGTCGCTTTGGTAGCCCTTCTCGTTGACTTCGCCGTCCTCGACATCGCGCTCGTGGGTCGCCGCCTGGTTGTACGACTTGGCTTTCCGCTTGCCCACGGATAGCGGACGGAAGCCTAGCATCTCGATTGGGGCGTGGTGTGACGGTGACTATCGCATGTGCGGTGAGGTGACGGCGTTGCGTGAGGGTCGGTGCGAGGGAGGCAGCTGGCCAATGAGGTCGTCACGTAAGGAATCAAGAGGTGAATTGGATATATACGTGTCGGAAAGCGTATCAGTCGTATCAATGCGTAGCGGTGCAGTTGGCGGTGCTGGTGCTGGTGGTGCTAGTATACAAAGTTGCAGCCCGCCCAGGGTGCACGCTCGGAAATCGGAAAGATTGCCGCGCGCACTAAACATGGCGTTGGCGGAACAACCGCTGCTCACCACGGCTACACAGCGCTGCACCTCGAACGCCGTCCAGCATCGCCTATCGCATAGGGTTGAATGAGCTCTCATATGCTTAGTTCATTCAGAATGATTAAGATGCGCATGATGCGACGTCTTCTACAACGACTTCGAGCCACCTCTCCGCGCTCAAATGCTAATACATTACATTACACTACGACTCCCGCATACTCACCTTACAAGGAAACCCATCCACCGGATGCGCCGCCCCCTGCGGCACCTGATACGCCCTCTCGCCAAACACCTCTTTAATCCCCTTTGACGGATACCTTCGATCCCACTCCTCATACATATCCTTCACATCAAACTCGCGGACCGTCATAGCCAGCGTAATCTTAATATCCAGCATCGCCAGCGTTTGGCCAACGCAATTCCTCGGCCCAAATTCAAAAGGCCGCCATCCTCCCTTTGGCGGATACAAAGCATGGCCAGGCTCGACGAGCCAGCGCTCGGGTAAAAAGGCGTGAGGCTCGGGCCAGTAGTGCGGGTTACGCTGGATTGCGCCGTGGACGACCCAGATGTTGATGTCTTGGGTGGGGTATTTGTTTCCATTTTTGTCGCGGAGGAAGACGCCTGGGAGACCGCCTCGCATGCCTGAAGCGGGTGGGAAGAGGCGGAGAGTCTCCTTGACTACGGCGTTCATGTAAGGCAGCTTGTTGATCTGCTCTGGATGCTGCTTGAGCACACCGGCGGCTGTGTCGTTGCCCGCGCCAAAGACTTCGTCGAGCTCTGCGCGGGCTTTGGCCAGGGCTTCTGGGTGTTTGGATAGCATGTAGAGACTGTATACGATGGTAGCGGCCGTCGAATCGTGTCCAGCGAACAGGAAGAGCCGAATCTGAACCGTCGCCCACCGCTTGAACTCAGGGTCCAGCTTGGCCGCTCCTTTGCGCTCGCCCATGTACGCGGCTATCGTGATATCCATGACAGACTTGGCGCGGGTGGACGGCTTGTTGCTACGCCAATCTTCATAGCGCTTGTCGAGCTCCGTGCTGATGTAGCGATCCATCGTTTTGCCGTTTCGCCATTCGATCCAGGGGCGGTACGGGTTCCAGCGCTTGAACGGATTCATCTCCTGGTCCCGGCAATTCCATTCTATGGAGCTTCGCATCGCTGCTGCGAGGGCGTTGTGGCTGGTCATGGAGTGGAGGCGTGCGTTGCTGGTTGTGTTAGTACTTGAGACACACGTGATAATCTGATGTCATGCTTACATGGTGATGACGCCGATGAGATCCATCATATAATCACACGTCAATCGATCCAAAGAAAACGTATCCCCTTTCTTCGCATGCTCTCGCAGCAACCCCACGTAGACCTCAGCTTCCTCAATAATATGCGGCGTGCTCTCCATCATAACCCTATCACTAAAACCCGGGTTAAACAGCGCCCTCGACCTCTTCCACTCCGCGCCATTCATGTCGAAAAGATTCGCGCCGCCCGCGAACGGCGCAAAGAACGGAATCAAAATGGGCGGCTTGGGCAGGTCGTATTCTTGACAGGCCTGCATCGCCATCTCGGGCGACGTGACTATCATGAGCGGACTAGTGAACGGCCAGAGATCGACGTAGAAGCAGTTGTCCGAGTCTGGGAAGTCGTTTGCGAGCAGAGTAAAAGCATCGGATTGCTGCGAGCCTTCGGGAAATTGCTTGAGGAGGTCTGGTAATACTGTGAGATTTCCGACTGCGAAGTTCCATGCCGGAACTGGCTTTGAGGATGGGAATGTTAGCTCATTGGGTTGTGGTGTGTTTGGAGAGGGCTGCGTACCATGCCCTGCTTTTTGAGCCTGTAGAAGATCATGCGCATTTTCACCAATTTGAACATGAAAACACCAATCGCAGCTGTCGCTGCAGATAGCGCGACCTGCCATGCTGCGCGCTTCAGGTCTATTGAGTCCATCGTACGGTTGCCTTGGGAAGACGTCCCGTCGCTGCAGCACAATGAGAGCGTAGAAGTCTAGAGCTTGTCGCTACGTTGCTAGCGATCACCACGGGGCGTAAAACATCTCAAAGTCAAACAAGAATAAAGAGGATAGGGGTATATTGATGTCACGTTTCGCAACGGCCTGGCAATCGCTTTTGTAGCCCGTCGCAATCGTAGCCATATCGGTGGTCGCGCGGTGCTACCTGGCTAGCGCTCACCGCGCTGAAGCGAAAACCAACGGGGCGTAGCGGCCTAGGCTGCCACCGGCTATTCCTTGCACCAACAACAACGCTCCGCATCCATCGTCGGGTGCCTTGCAGACGAGGCCACCAGCCCTACGGAAAACTTCCTCGCTAATGCCTGTCTATGCTTGATTTCACTTCCGCCCATTTCTTCACCACCGCCGCCTTCTCAGCATCGCTCGCACTACGAAACGCGACAGCAGATCGGCGCAGCTGTATGAAGAAAATCTCCGCCTGCAGCGCAGTGAGATGCCGAGCCAAGAGGCCCCTCTCGACGCCTTTCAAGAAGTATCCTGGCAGGCCAAATACCGCTGACAGTCGTTAGATAAGCGGATAAGCGGAATATTCGGAACCCGAACTTACCGGCTCCCAAATGGAGATATAGCCCAGCTAGACCTCGCCCAATTCCTTTGCCAAAGCCCATGGCGCCTTCTTGTTTCGCGCCGAGATAGGGGTGGCGGACGATGCCTACGAGTGCGTCGCTGAGGCCGAGCACGAATTCTTTGCCGGCGAGCTTGCAGCCGCTGCCGAAACCGGTTATTTCGTCTCTTTGTCGCGCGGGGTCGTTGTGGATTGCGTATGAGGGTAAGTTCCGGAAGCCGTTGGCGATGTTGTAGAAGAAGGCGACTGGGGTTTTGGCTCCTGTAGCCGCGAGATCACCAACGTAATGCGCGGTAGCGCTTGTGATTTGGTAGCCACGGCCTCCTCTTGCTCTCCTCGCAGCAATCTTCTCGCGAAGAGCTGAGATGCCCGGGCGGTTCTGCGGCTTCTCGAAATTGTGCGTGTAGTCGTCATCGCATGACTTGGCCGCCATTCTGTACGCCAGGTGATGGAAGTGTTTGGACGTAATGCCTTTTTCCAGGTCAGGCTCATCGACGGTCGGCACTCTCCTCAAGGCTTCGACGTCGGCGTCAGTCTCGCGAGGTCTTTTCTTCAGTCGTTGCGAGAACTCAGCTGTATCTGTGCCTAGAGAAGCCATGAGCCCTCCGAAAACAGCGACAACACCGGTTAATGGACCTTCAGCGCCTTCATGGGTATAGTAATGCCGATGTTGCAGCAAACGCAGATGCTTCAGATCTAACAGTCTTTCTTGGACAAGCACGGAGGCTGCGAAACCACTCAAATGTGCGCCAGTCTCTTTGTCACGCCATATAGCGAGGCGATCCGGACAGATATGGCATCGCATTCCATCGATGCCCAGCTTTTGCTGAAAGTCGCGTACAGTATCTCCGGCACCATCTTCCTCTGCAATACTTTCTGCCATCTTCTGAACTGCGACTTTGACAGAATCTTGCAGCGCAAAGGTAATGCTTGTCGCAAGGCTCTCGGCAGTCATCTGCTTGAACGGGACGGGCATTGGACCAGCTCCAGCCTTTGCGATCATCTATCGTATTGTTAGGTCGGCTCAGTCGTGTCTCAACGCTGACTTACCTGTCCCCAGAAGGGTTGGTCACCGAAGAAGGGCACAACAACCGTAGGCCTACCCAAGGCAATACCAGCAGCCGTTGTACCCGCACCTCCGTGATGGACCACACACGAAACCCGTTGGAAGAGCCAATCGTGCGGACAATTGCCAATGAGATACACATCATCCGGCACATCACCCGCACCCACGCCGCCCCAGCCCTTGGAGACTATCGCTCTGACTTTTGCTAGCTTCACGGCGGCAAAGATGAGTTTGGTGAGAGCCACTGGATCATCTACCACTATGCTGCCAAAGCCGATGTACACCGGAGGAGGACCTTTCGCAAGAAACTCAGCCAAGTCGTCCGGCGGTGTGTAGTTCGACCCGGCATCCAGGAACGAGAAACCGGTAATGCTGATGTGTGAGTCCCAGTCATTTGGTCGCGGGATCAAAGCCTGTGACCATAGGTAGCTATATGGGACGCGAAGTCTCGAAAGCAAGAGGTGACCCCAGAGCGGGCTAATAGCGTCTAGGTGCAAGGTCTGCGTCCTGAACTTGTTGATGACATCGCCTAGGCCCTGCCAAGTGAGCAGCTCCATGATGCCGAAGCTGAAGTAGTTCGCGACAGACCTCTCAACTTCGCCATACTCCATGGCTGCCAGCGGGTGGTGGAAGGCCTTTGTTGGCGACCACGGCATGGTGAAGACCATGTGCAGCGGAATGCCAAGCTTCTCCGCGCAGTGGATGTGGCCCATGGACGGCGGGTTCGCAATGATGCAATCTGCGATGAACAAATCCTCAGGCGCGTCTACGTCCAATGCTGAGACTCTCTCGCCCATGCCATCGCCCGCCTCGATGCAACTTCTCCAGGTCCCCTCCATCATCTCGGCCATCTCTTTTCGTCGCTTGCCAATGTCACCGGCTTTGATGGACTGCATGTTTGGAATCAGCCCTGGGTTCTTCACCATGTACGCCATGAGTGCTTCGGGGTCGCCTCCGATGGAAAAGAACTCCACTCCATTGCTTTCCACAAAGTCCTTGAAGGCGGGATGCGTGCAGATGCGCACTCGATGGTGATGTGGCGCAGCCTGAAGCAGCTTTGCAATCGGAATGAAAGGCTGCACATCGCCGCGAGACCCGCAGATATGTATCGCTATGTTCAGTCGCGGTGCGCCGATACTGCTGGTCTTGTCGCTGATGAACTCATCCACCAGAGTCGTGCTGCCTCTCCTCGGTTTTGCGCATCCCGGCGGTCGGCATGCCGCGGAATCTTTCTGAAGCTTGTCGAACCAGTATTTCAGATGCGTCGTGTTCCTGTGGAATTGTATAGCGACCTGGCCGAACGTGTTGACTCTTCCGGTACTTTGCGCTTTCCCGTCATGGTACTCGCCGCGCTTCTGTCTGGAGCTGAAGTTGAGAGGCATTGCGATACCGGCTGCACGCGGAAGCTACATCGGGCTCCCGATGGATTATAGGAACACTGCGGGAGATCAGACGAATGACGGGCATCAACATGCTTCAACTGTTGGTCTTGGTACGAGTAATCAGTCTTTCCGGGTTGCCTCTAGCGCACGCTTACACCTCTTACTCGATCGGCTCGCAATCTGCAGGCCGCGGATCTTCTGCGGCGAAGCGGGCCAATCCACGGCGTGTTGCCCATGCCGCGCCGCCGATCATCCGCGCCCAACGAACTTTCGCACGAACAGATTGTGCTCGGCCGTGTCTATCTCGATAGTCTGGACCGGAATCTCAGGACTTCGCGTGGCGGCGCCATGATCGTCCGTGTTGTTACGCCTATCACAGTTGGACCGAGGGCTGCATACATAGGCGTCACCGTCTCTACTCCCGAGTAGCTCAACGGCGTGACACCGAGCGCTGGTTCAGTGACATGTGAAGCAAAAGCACTCACTCCATCATTAACCTCGACTTGGACGTCCGCCGGATTTTCATCGCATACGACGACGGCTGCGCATACAATTCCAGCCATGGCCGACGAGCAAGAGAAGGGCATCATTGGGCGGGCGCGCGGCATGTCGCTGTCGTTGCTGCACACGACACCGCAGCTGGGCATGTGGCAGGCCACTGCGACGGCAATGGCTCAAGCACCCAACTTGACAGAGTTGCGAGAGCCAGAGTCTGGAGGGTCAAACATCACGTTCGATGCGCATGGCCATGCCACACGAGTTGCGGTTCCAGACGAAGACGGAGAGCTCACCTTGGTCAAATCCCAGACTCGGATCCTTGACCAGCCAGCCACAGACGCGATTGTGCCGGGAGAGGTGGACGAGAAGACTGGGAAGAAGTCGCGCAGGCCTCATGGACATGGACTCCATCGTCGACGGACCTTGAAGGAGAAGCACGCGTCTGCGGACAAGGAGCCATGGGGCCCTACCATCAAGCACGGTCTCAAAGCCTTCTGGGTCTTCTTCCTCACCCCCTCCGGCTTCCTAATCACCATCTACGGTCTCAATATCGTCGTACGTATGCACCCGCCCCACTAATCCCTCTTTGCACTAACTAACAACCCCAAGGCCTGGGGCGCAATGCTCTTCTTCCTTCTCCTCAACGCCGCGCCTGCCATGTGCCACCCCAGCTGCAACGACGACTACAGCTCCCGCAAGATCTGGCTCGAAATCGACAGCCAGATCCTCAACGCCCTCTTCTGCGTCACGGGCTTTGGCCTCGCACCCTGGCGCTTCCGCGACTTCTACTGGATGCTCCGCGCCGTCCACTTGCACGACTCAAACGCCATGCGCCGGCTCTGGAACCAGAATAAAGCTTGGTTCCGGCCGCCGAGCTGGTTTACGGAGAATGAGGGGTGGAGGGGCGAGGAGGAGTTGATGCCGCAGACTTTCACGGGGGAGAGGGCGCCGCCGACTAGTATGTGGAAACTGGCTTTTACGGTGGATATGATGGTTTTGAATACGCTGTTGCAGGCTGTGTTGTGCTTTTTTATGTGGCATTATAATCGGTTGGACCGCCCGACTTGGGCGACGGGCACGTTTATTGCGTTGGGGTGTGGGGTTGCGATGTTTGCGGGGATTATGAGTTGGTGGGAGGGGAGGAAGGTTAAGAGGATTGAGGGGCCCGAGATTAAGGTTGAGGCGAAGGCTGCGGATGTGGAGAGTGGGTAGAGCGAGAGATTCGCTTGTCTGCGCCAATTCGGTCATTATATGTGTTCACTGCAGTGCATCTTCCTTGCATATTCTGCTTGTGGATGTGACATGGATTTTGGAAGTCGCGAGTTGCTTGCTCCGCGCCACCGCACCACCGCACGCCGCCACATTTCCGCCGCATCTCCACTCCGCCTCCACATCAAGCTCATCCGTCACCGATAACATAATCAACCCTGAGTTTCTGCCTCGCTTCGATTATGCGGGTGCAGGTGATACAGCAAGGCTGAGTACTCTCTGTCACGAAGATGCTTACCGGTGCGGGGCACCTACATGCGCGCTGCATGCGACCTGTCACACCCAATAGACTCAACGTACATATCTCAGCCTTGGGGGCGAAGCGGCAGGAGAGCGACAAGAGGCTTTCATGATCAGGCTTAAGAGCTGTTACATGTTGCGAACAATCCCCGCAGCCTGACTGATCTCCACAACCTTTACCACCCACACTGAGCAGTACCCGATATCTATACTTCTGACGCTGGTTCTGGTACCGGAAACAGAGCTGTATCGCTATGGCAGAGGTCATCGGTCTGGTAGCATCTCTCATCACCCTGGCAGGTGCGAGTGCGCAGCTAGCCAGGACGCTGCTCGACGTCGCTAATGTCATCAAATCCGCAGAGTACGAAGCTAGGCTCATTGCTGCAGACATCAATGTATTCTCAAGCTCTCTAACACAGTTGAGTATGGTTGTGGACACCCCAAACATCAAGACGGAAAAG
Source organism: Alternaria triticimaculans (assembly GCF_023758025.1). Classification (NCBI taxonomy): domain Eukaryota; kingdom Fungi; phylum Ascomycota; class Dothideomycetes; order Pleosporales; family Pleosporaceae; genus Alternaria; species Alternaria triticimaculans. The sequence continues at coordinate 15,913 of NW_026056013.1, forward strand.
CTTCGCGAAATTACTGTCGTCTTGATCGCTGCATGCAAAACACTCATAGAGGATTTAAAGATGCTCATCGGAGAGCCGGTTCAGCACAACCCTGCAAGACGCGCTTTCACCATATCGATGGTACGATTCCGTTTCAGGTGGATGAAAGTCGGGCCTAAGGTCATGTTTGTCAAGAGCCTGATCGACTCTTTCAAAACCACTATCATCGTCCTTGTCTCCACGATGAACTTAGCCGTCGTGCTGGAGCGGAATGCCCCCGAATCTATAAGGTAAGTTGAAAAGGACCGTTGCCATAGCATGTTTGTTAACTTGGCGGTAGCGAAAATCTGAAAATACAGGTTGAGAGCAACATCAAATTTGCGGAACACGCTACCGAGTGTCTGCGCTATCACACGACTGTTCAGCAAGACGAGGATTCATCTTTCACGCCCACTGTGGATTCCAGCGCTGCAACGGAAATTGAAGACGCGGCACAAGGTGCTGGGGGGGCGCTAATTGTGTCTAGGTCGGGGCCTCTGGACAAGCGCAGCCTAGCAGTACACGACGCAACACTTGTCACAAATCCAGACTTTGAGCACGATGAGTTCGCCCTCCAAATCTTCCGCGATTTCACGCAAGCAATCGAAATGCAGCAGATGTCTAGCGCGTTAGCCAAAGATGTGCTGGATTATCCTAGCCGAAAAGCGGCATGGGACTGGGATGCCTCCGAGAGCTCCTCTGTACACAAGCGCACAGACTCAGCTAGTGATGTCGTTACCCCCGTAAGCCATTCCGAGCTCTACAGTTCTCCAGAGCCTCGCCTAGCAACAGAAGAGTACCGCAATTCGCCCCCCTCGACCCGATCGCCGCCCATAAGAGAGAGATCTCTTCCACCAGGCCGAGATAGCTCTCCTCCACCGGATCGAGACAGACCTCTTCTACCACATCGAGAAAGATCTCTTCCACCACGTCGATACAGATCTCTTCCACATCGTCGAGGAATAATGCACTATACTGCAAGCGAAGGTGAATCGTCCTCGTCTGATACCGGCGCAAATGCAGAAACATCTTCCGAGTGTGAAACCCCAAGTCCGCTACGCGACGATGTACCACGACAACGCAAGGCTGCACCTGAAGAGTCAACCCCCCCTAAGCGTGAATCTCGATCAACGGCGAGGAAGGCCGACCGCTCGACAATAAATGCGGGAGCTCGCCGGCAGAAACCCTCTAGGTATAAGGACGAAGAGACGGCGCGTTATGGCAATCAACAGGAACGCAATCCGCGTAGTCGCAGCTATGAAGTTGACAGACTGGCGAATCTTGAAAGATTGATTTTAATTCAGAAAGATGAGCAGCTCAAGAGGGAAGCTGCTGCGGATGCGGCACGCTATGTAGAGCGACAAGCAGCCGATATGAAAGATGCAAGGATAGCTGAGGAGAAGAAAGCAGCGAGTGAGAAAGCAAAGCTCATGTTAGAGGCTGCGCAAAGGGCAAGAGAGGCGGCTGAAGAGAAGGCAGCAGAGGAGCAGAAGTCTATAGAAGCCGCTCATGCGAGAGCCCTACAGGACGCGAAAGAAGCGGCGCAAGAATTAGAGAAAGCAAAGATACTTGCACCAAAGACGAGTGCGCCCATTATCTTCCATGACCCCGTTGGTCGTAAGTTCGAAGGCCCCTGGCGTTTGTGTAGCACGTGGGAGGTAAGTAATATTCCAAGCTTCGTAGAGCTACTTGGTCTAATTAATGCAGGGGATGAGGGAATTCCTCGATAAGATCTGTGCTGGATCACAAGAGGTCTACAAGCTAATGCACAGCGGAGAGTACGACCTTGTTAGAGGTGACGACGTCATCATCCTAACGGGGTTGTGGGATAGCATGGTTGTTCCTGGATCATCAATAACGATGCGCGCCAGAACTTCAGCCGAGAAGAAAGCTCCGTGGTTTCGTAGGTCGGTAGGAAAGGGAGGTGGCTAATGTAAGGTAGAAATGTTATACTATATACGGCTATTACAGTAGGCGCCCTGACAACAATACCCTTACATACAGACTACTACTACTTATCTTTCGTCCATCCCCTGTTAAACACCACTGCGTGCGTCCAAGCTGTTGCGTCCTTTGCTGCGCCTTCGCTATCAACATCAACTCCAAGCGAAGAATACGTCTGCCTATAGCAGATTGCTACCGCACTAGCAATACATGTTCATTGCGCTCTCATGAAGCAGAAGGCATACCCACTATATCACCGTCATCAATGATCGGCATTACATACCTGCGATGTATTCCCTTCGTGAGCACATCTGCTTGTGTCGTCTTTTGAGGTTGCACCGACATGAACCACCCAATCTCGCTCTCCCTCCCCGCCGTACCATCAAATTACCCTTCCTCTTCACCAACCGCAATCTCCCAGCCCACCCCCTCCAAATCCTTCAACACCAGCTCCTCAAACGCTCTACTAGCCATCGAGTGAGGCGTACTAGCCGGCACCAAATCCTTGAGTTGAAAAAGTTTCATGTCCGCCATATTACTTATCCAACTCACCTGCAGCGCCTTCTTCTCTTCACCTTTTCTCGCCATAGCCAACAGTTCCAGAAGTGAGGCCGATATACCATGGTTGACGACGTCGAGGCATATTTCGTATCCTACATCGAGCAGCACGCGGCGTGCGAGGAGGATGTTCGGGAAGGCGTATGCTGACTCGTACAATTTGCGCCTAGGGACAATATGCGCGCACATGTGATAGTAGTGCCGCTCAGCCCGCGGTGACCATGTGAACTGGGTGTAGCGATAGAACTGCGCCGTAGACTCTGAGAATATCTGCTGGTTCGTCCAAATCCAGGCGTACTCTTGCGCGTGTCTAAGCCCCTTGCAGGGGCCTCCGTTCATTGGTGGGACAAGATCGCATACCGACATGAGACTTGCCCTGTATGTACCAGTAGATGAATACTCAGCTGTCATAACTGGGCCCCAGGGGATATTATCGTGTTCGGCGAAGTTCCAGGTTAGCTCTTGGTAGAAGGGGATTATCGTGCCGCTCCAGGCGTGGTGGTATATTAAGTCGCGGATCTCTCGAGGCAGGCGAAAGAACCGGTTCAGAAGCTCCTTGTGACGCGTTCTGGCTCTTTGTTTCGATCTTGCCGCTTTGCGCCTTTCGTATGGAAGCAAGGCCTCGATGAGGGTTGGCCGTTCCTCTTCGACTTTTGCGCTCAGATTGGCCGCGCGGTAATGTGCCGCGTATGCGTCCTCACGAGCGCGTGCGAGCGCTTGGTCGAGGTGGGCTATGCGGTTTCTTATAACCCTTCTTTCGAATCTTTCTAATCGTCGTGCAGCCTTACCCTGCTCTCGTGTGGGCGTCTGGTCGACGACTACCATCTCGTGTCCATCGGTCTGTTGTTCCAGCCTATGTTCGTTCATCGTAGCGAGTGATATGAGGAGAAATGACAGATACAAAGGACAAATATTTTGGGTGCAAAGCTTTTCGAAGAGATAGACAACTGCGGCGTTCGCTACCAAATATGCGACACCTACAGCTGTTCCATGGTTCATGAATAGCCTATAGGCGAGACGAGCCAACCATAAGTCTGATAATTGCGATCTCTTACAATTAAGGAGTACATCTGCGAATACGATAGTGATGTATTGCAGGTGTCGTGAGTAGCTCATCGCTCGTTCAGCGCCATCGCAGTACCAATAAATAGAGTGGATCGCTGAGCCAACCATGACTAGCATCACCTACTATGCCGAAGGATCATAAGATGAGAAAGGGAGCAGAATGCATGAAGGTTCAAATCCAAGGAAGAAACCCCTCTTGTTCCTCATACTGACCACCATCCCCCTACCTCTCCTCGAACAGCAGATCTTCCATCAAAGTGGGTTCATAAGACCAGTCCAGCTTACCGCGCACATCCCACTTGTCTCCACGCGTCTTTTCGGAACGCCCATTCAGTCTGAGTTGCAGCTTCGAGTACATCATATACGGCTGGCAGCGATCCGACGCCCCCTCGCGCGAGAGATGAAGAGTAAGCCACTTGAACGCGCCTTGTCCCGATCCCAAAAGACGATCTGCAATACCGGTCGCAGATGCGATAGTACTCTCTTTGTTGAGTTCGGGGTGGGGGATGTTGCCCCAGATATCCTGTACGAGCTTTTCGCTGTAGTCGTTTGCTTCCTGTGGGATGTGCAGCCAGAGATCAAGCTTCGTAAGATTCATCCCTACCAGGGCGACGAGATGTTGCGGATCGATCTAATGGTACGGTCAGCGCGACTATGATTTGGTCCGAGTGAGCGTGGCTTACGTTGCGTTCGCAGGGTGCGTCCCAGCCTAGATGCTTGAGCCTAGGGAATGTCCGCGCGATGTCCTTCAAACGGCTGAAGGGCATGACAACCTTGTGGCAGTATGCTTCGAATGTGGGCCCGAGAATCAGTGTCTCGAGTGTATCCTCGTGCTGCTCAATAGCGGGCCAAAGATCGTCTATACCCGCTTGCGCTCGTGACAAATCGAGATGTTCAAGTGCATCAATCGACTCAATGAACCGTCTTGCAGGCATTTTATCACCTTCCCACATCCCAAAGCTCAGCACTTTGAGCTTCGGACAAAGTCCTGTGAAGCAAGTGAAGAAGTTCTCGGGATGTTCGCCGCCGAAGTCGAGCTTACGCAGTCGGGAACAGTCGATAGCATCGCGAAACATGCGACAGTAGTCGAGATCCCAGAGATACGCCGTCTGGCCATGGTATCTCAAGGTCTGAAGAGTCATCTCCTCCAGTAGAGGGAGGCGCATACCCGTGGTGAGATCAAGGCGCGGTATCTTCGCTGGCTCCGTATCGGGTGTAAAAAGGTTGTGACCGTCTTGCAAAACTTGTAGCCGAAGAGATCTAACGTTCCCGCCAGCCGCCAGTGCCTGGGAGAGTCGAGGCCACTCGGATCGGCAAGGGTGCTCGGGGGCGAAGCCCTGCATATATACCTCGTAGGTCAAGCTAACAAGAAGCGGAGATGACAGGAGCTTCATGTCCATCTGGCGATGTGCAACACTCGTTGCCGTCTTCCGGTCTACGACAACAACGCGTATCTCGGGCTTCGGCTCAATCGCATGAATGATGTCGTATACTGCCGGAGTTATGTGCGTGGAAGTCTCCCAACTACAAGAGTCAGTTTCAGTATCTTGAATTGGTTGAAGGAACGTACTTGAGTGATCGAAGATTCCTATGCTGCAAAGTCTTGTTGAGTATCGTAATCAGGTCTGCAGAGGGTACCTCGTCTTTGACGGTGATAGTGCGAATGTGCTTCGTAAGGTCATCGTGCTCATCCTTGGAGAGCTTGTCTACGAGTGCCTTGTATGCCGTCGACTCTCCATTCAAGATGATGTTGCGGTATATGTATGGTAACGCCGCATCGTGCAAAACTCCAGAAGATTGTGCCACATTCAGTAGGTCTGTGGGTGATGTGTCCGCGATCTTCGAGAGAATGAGGTGGTGAATGTCATCGGGAACGGCATTGAGGTTGCTCGCTCGGCTCGCGACGCCCTGTGACGAAGCAGAAGCGGTGTCGTCGGCGACGAGAGTGTTGCGAAGTGACATTGCAACAAAGATACGTAACCAGAATACCAGCATGCTGGTCGATCTGACTAGAGATGCAAGACATCCTTATAACTTAACCTTCTCCAGGTGGGCCTTTGAAGCAGGCGCAGCAAACCACGCGGTGCCAGCAGGACCGAAAGCCATTACGACGACACGAGATCCAAGTCTGCCTGAGGCAACTCCACAATGGGCGGTGAGGTCAACATCTCGTAGCCTAGTCCAGAATCAAGCTCCTACCATGAGGGATTAGAGAGCGTTACCGGGTACTGTTGTTGAACCAGGAAGAGCGCCAGCCTCGCTTTCATTGGGCTGAACGGTCTGGAGTTCACTGCCACGACTGCGCCACGACGGGGGATCGCTTCGCGATGTGTTCGGATATTTACAAGGCATGGCGATGAGTCCTGAGCGATGGCGCGGATGATCGTAGGCAAGTTCGATATCTATCCGATGCGCGATGCTGGTAGATGCTAAGTACTTGCGGCAGTTGTGGGTGTGGTGTGGCAGAGGTGCTCAAGTGGTACCAGCGATGACGCACTAGCACGTGACTGGCCAGCGCGGGTGGTCGGGCCTCCCTTCCGCTGCTGCCTAGTCAGTCCATCACCACCTCAACAACATCACCACGAAACAACACTGGCACACCTTGGATCGAAAATTGCCAGAGCCGTCGCTCATACTCGTCATGACCTCTTGGAAACATTGCAATTGCAAAAAATGACTACGAGCGCACATTCAAGGCGCTCGACCGCCTTGTTGCCGGCTTACTGGCGCTGAATTGTTGACACCACGACCTCGTCAAAGCGCAAATGTTTCAATTGCTGTTGACAATTGAACTGTGTAATCGTAATTGCGATGCAACGGCGTCGGAAGTGAGTCACGATCATGCATACAGCTGCTCTCAGCACCCTGCTAACATCGTTGAAGATGAACAAGACGATGCCGTCGTCGCTGCCCTTGCATCCAAAGCGGCAGAATTGCGAACCAACCTCGACGAATTGTCCATATTGAAAGCCTCGCAATCGAAATCGCAAAATGACAAACCGGAATCGGAGGCGTCGCGAAAACGTCAGCATCCATGGCATGTTGCGGCAGCTATGCGCGACCTCGTACTCGACCATGATCCTCGAACCGAATTGGTTGAACCAAATCGAATGATACGAATCGACATGAATCGAATTGAGTGGACCAAATCGACATGACCAAAATCAAGCGAACCGAATTGAGTGGACCAAATCGACATGAACCAAATCGACATGACCCAAATCGACATGACCCAAATCGACATGACCCAAATCGACATGACCCAAATCGACATGACCCAAATCGACACAACAATTGCAACCGCCTTACGTCGCGGCTATTGAACCTCGAAGTAAGTACAACACCCCAGCGCCCATGCTTGAACCCAGCAAAGCTAACCCCCAGACAGACAAATGAAATGAAGGAATTGGCCTATGGCAGACGCCGAATTGGCAAGCGGCTCGTATGGCTGTGGACAGCGGCGAGCATGATTTTACTGCGTTCTATCGTGGTCTTTATTACGGTGCACTTTACTTTCGCTTCATATCGCGGTCTTTATCGCGGTGCAATCTGTTTTCGCGTTCTATCAGGTCTCGACCTGGTGCACTTTCCTTCTCGCGTTGTATCGTGGTCTTCATCACGGTGCACAATTCGCGTTTTATCAGATTCACACCTGGTGCACTTTCCTTTTGCGTTCTATCGTGGTCTTCATCACGGTGCACTCTGTTCTATTGTGGTCTTCATCACGGTGCACTTTTCTTTTCGCGTTCTATCAGATTCACATCTGGTGCACCCCGTTCTATCGTAATCTTTATCACGGTGCACTTTTCCTTCCGCGTTTTATCAGGTTCACGCCTGGTGCACTCCGTTCTATCGTGGTCTTCATCACGGTGCACTCTCCTTTTGCTCTATCGTGGTCTCCATCACGGTGCACACTTTCTTCTTATCTTGGAGCTTAACTCCGAGGTGCATGCTCTTCCGCGTCATGTCTTGGAGTCCATTTCCAAGGTGCACCTGCTTTTCTATCATGGTGCTTCTACCATGGTGCATCCTAGTTAGACGTACGTAGCGACAAGTAGTGTTTGATCTTGTTCATTTCGTGACTTTTCATGCATATGGCCGAATGCCGTCAATGCTACCGCAGGGATAATGTAGTAGTTATACAGCGCTTCTCGGACAGACTCTAACTCGCTCGCTCGCTCGCTCGCTCACGAGGGGGGCCAATTCCCAACACACATTGTCTCTCATCACAGCCCTCGCGACCATTGTCTGACCTCGAACCCGACTTCTTCCTGATAACGCTAGTCCCAGAGCGTCATGTCGCGCGATGTCGCGCTTACTGCGTTAGCAGTGGCATGTCACTAGAACGCCAAACTCCATGCAGTGTGCCTTTTATCCCATTCATGCCTCCTGCTCTCTTTGTTGCCTGCCCTTGCCGCCGCCTCGTCGGTCGCCGCCCTTGCCCCTGTTGTCGCCGTCCTTCTTGCCGTCGCCCGCGAGAGGGTCGCCGCCGCCCATGGTGAGCGCCGCGGTCGCGAGACGGTTCGAGAGGTCGATTTGTGTGCGGATGGTGTTGGCGAGGTATGATACGACGAGGACGTCTTGGATGTGTGCGTTGCTGTGATTGTTAGCATATGTCTGGAAGTATGAATAATTCTGACGTACAAGTCGCGCTCAATGTCGGCGGGCTCGACCTTGGGTGCCAGGCTGAGTGCGTTCATCAGGAACTGGCCTAGCGCGGAGGATGGCTCGGCCTCCTCGTCCAGCACGTTGTTAACGTAGTTGGAGACGCGCTCGAGCATGTCCAGGACGTGTGTGATGGCCGTCTCCAGCGAGTCGAGGTCCGTCATGACGTCCTGCGACCGGTCCTCGCGGTCCTTGGCGGACGAGATGAGCTCCAGGCCTGACCGCTCGGCCTCGCCGTACTTGATCTCGTGGGGCACGGGGATGAAGAGGCACGAGTCGGCGGCGCGCTCGGCGGTGACGCCAATGGGGGCGGAGATGTACGTCTTGGACTCGATCTCCTGGCCGGGGACGGTGGAGACAGTCAGGTGGACGGCGGGGTGTGGCCATGTGCCGTCGCCTTGCTGGCTGTAGAAGTTCTGGATGAGGGCGGAGAAGGTGTTGAGGTCGCTGCTGGTCGCGTACCAGCCGACGAGGACCTCGCGGGGGTTGGCGCGCAGGTGCAGGGCGAGCATCTGCTTCTGGTAGTCCATGTCGACCTCGACCTGCTCTTGCGTCTCGGTGTGGGGGACGGCATAGCAGTTGCGGATCTCGATCTCGGTGCCGTCTTCGCTGCGGGTGCCGAGGAGGGTGCCGATGACGCGCTCTTGCTCGGCGGGGCGGCGGAGCGAGTGGTCGAGGATGGAGAAGACGGCCTAGCAGATGGTGTCAGAGAGTAGAGCAGGCAGCCTCGACCGTGGCTTGTCGCATACCTGGGGCTGGATGGCGACGTTCAGTGGGGCAGTCGACGGCTGCGTGCCCATGGACGCGGGGCCGAGCGGGCGCGCCAGATGCAGGAAGGAGTCGTTCTCGGCCATGGTGGCGGTTGTGATGGCGATAGGGTATTGCGGGTGGGCGTGGTGGTGAGGCGCTCGGAGACGTCAAATGTGGTTGGTGGGGCACGCAGCGATATTCTTCACGAAATCTGGGCAGGGTGCGTTCGCTTGCACGGACCATCTGAACTTTTTCGCGGCGCGGAGTTAACCTACGAAGTATCTCAACGGGACGATTCTACCTCCCACATCCATATACTTCACTTCTCTCCCTGCACACGAGGTGGTCGCAACTTCTACCCACCTTCACTACTCATTGCGAAAAGATCCGCACCTTCCATCAAGCACCCTTCACATCGGCGCATACACCGCGCAACCGACATGGCGCCAATGAGAGGACGAGGCGGCGCTCGTGGAGGAGGAAGGGGCGGCAGTAGAGGCGGCAGAGGCGGCGGAATGAGTCAGGGCAGAGGCGGCATGCGAGGTCGTGGAAGAGGTGGAAGCAGAGGCGGATTTGCCGCAGCGAGAACACGAGACGAGGTCGAAGATTCGTGAGTACGGATATTGGTCGCGGGCGCATTAGTCCAAGCCTAACAGAACCAGAAACATCCCCCTGCGCGAACCCACCCCATCTGACGAGAGCGAATCCGACGTATCAGAAGACGATGTCTCGGACGAAGAGGATGAAGAAGAAGCGCAACCCATCTCGAACGCCTATGCGACTCTCCTGCAGTCTTTCTCGTCGCGCAATACTGGTTCGGAAGAGCATCGCAAGAAGAGGCGGAAGCTGGAGCACGACGAGCCTGAGCAGGAGGTCGAAGTAGACGACGATGCTGAATCTAGCACCCTGGAAGGCGACGAGGCGGAGGACGAGCAGGCAGAGGTGGATAATGATGAAGACGTGGACGATGAAGACCAGGAAGAGCAGGAGCTCGAGCAGGCCTACCAGAAGCACTTTGCGAACCCCGACGAGACCGAACTAGCCACGCGACTCAAGCGGATAGCAGCCAGCCAGTGGACATCACAGAAGCTGGATCGAGCATCTGGGAAGGGCGTCGGCATACTCCAGGTTCCCAGCGACGAGGTCAAGCCAAACCGGAAGCTAAGAAGCGTACGCGACGTCCAGTTGAAAGCGCGGCTCGTTGAAAACGCACAAAAGAAAGTCGGAAGTTTCGATGAGCTAGAACAAGCCATCGCACCCTCAATCTTCGGCTACCAAGACCTCCTCTTCGGCGCGCGAACAGTCCAAAACGCCAGCCGTCTCCGCGACATAACCTGTCTGCACGCCCTAAACCACATCCTCACAACCCGCGACCGCGTCCTCAAGAACAACGCCAAGCTATCCACATCCAAAGACTCCTCCGACCCCTCCATCGAATACCGCGACCAAGGTTTCACGCGCCCCAAAATCCTCTTCTTGCTCGAAACAAAACAAGCCTGCGTCCGCGTCCTCGACTCCCTAACCTCCCTCCACGCCTTCGAGCAACAAGAAAACAAAAAACGCTTCCTAGACTCCTTCTCCTTACCCGAAGAAAAATTCTCACCCGACCGCCCCGCCGACTTCCGCGAGTTATTCGAAGGAAACGACGACAACGAATTCCGCATCGGCGTAAAACTCACACGCAAGACACTGAAATTCTACTCCACATTCTACAACTCCGACATCATCTTCGCCTCGACCCTCGGTCTGCGGCGCGCCATCGAGACCGGCGACCCCAAAAAGAAACAAGGCGACTCCGACTTCCTGTCCTCCATCGAAATGGTCATTATGGAACAAGCCGACGCAGCGCTAATGCAAAACTGGGAACACGCAGAATACGTTTTCGAGCACCTGAATCTCCAGCCGAAAGATGCGCATGGCTGCGACTTTTCGCGCGTGAGGAGTTGGTATTTAGATGGGCATGCACCTTACATCCGTCAAACAATCATTCTATCCGCTTTCCTAACACCAAAGATAAACACCCTGTTTAACAAACACATGCGCAACTACGCCGGCCGCCTGAAATACACTCCGGACCACACGGCCGGACTCATCGAGTCACTCTCCTGGGGTATAAAACAGACGTTCACGAGGTTCGACTCCCCATCACACCTCACAGACCCTGATGCAAGGTTTAAATTCTTCACGAACTCGGTCTTGCCGGGTGTTAGCCGGTTACCTAAATCCCCAGACGGCGGATTGGGCGTATTGGTGTTCATACCATCTTACCTCGATTTCGTCCGCGTCCGAAACTCACTTGTGGATTCTGATATCGCATACGCATCTATTAGTGAATACACCGATGCAACCGACGTCCGCAAGGCGCGGTCCCATTTCATGAACGGCAAGCATTCCCTCCTCCTCTATACTGGCCGCGCGCATCACTTTCACCGCTATAATATCAGGGGTGTGAAGCGCGTGGTGTTTTATGGGGTGCCCGAGAACCCGGTGTTCTACGATGAGGTTGTGGGATTCGTGGGGAAGAGCATCGAGAGGGCGGAGATAAGCAGGGCGGAAGCGAGTGTCAAGGTGTGTTTTTCGCGGTGGGAGAGGATGGAGTTGGAGAGGGTTGTGGGCGGGAAGAGGGTGGGGAGGATGGTGAATGATAAGGGGGATGTTTTTGATTTTGTGTAGATGGGTGCATGTGTATGTGACAGACTCCGAGCTCTTGACATGTAGTACAACTTTCTTGTCATAGGTCTTTTCGAAGACCATCGTACACTCACCGGACCTCTCTTCGTTCCAACACCCTATGTTCGGACAACGACAACATGCTGTCTGATGAGGTTCTTTTCATCATCTCTCCTCACAACATTCTTGGCATCATCGTCCAGTTCCAACACATTTGTAACGTTCATCCCGCTCACCATCTTCGCAGCCACCGGCTTGACTTCACCAACCCACGGATCCTTCGCGACGTAGAAGAGAAGGTATGGTAGACTGGCCCCTGGCGGTTTGAACAGCCTCACCTTCTCGATGTACCGATTACCACCAAGTTGGTCCTTGTGTTGCAACAGCAAGTAACCCGCCCATCGTCCCACTGGTGAGCCTGATGTTGAGTTAGCGCATGTAGTCCTTTTCAACCTCACCAAAGAAGCGAAGTAGTTCAACATACCCAGTATAGCCAACCCCCCCTTCCCCCCCTTCCCCTTCGCATCCATCAGAAACTCATGCCCCGGCCACACCTTATACTCACTCTCCGGCGGCTCCAACAACCCCAACGCATGGCGAAATATCTCCCTACTCCCCGCATTCATCACCTGCGTGACAAGCAGGTACTTCAATCCCTTCAATCCAGCGGGACTAGTCGCGCCGACGCGGTTCCACATGGCCCACCCGATATCCTGTGTCGTGCCTATGTCCGGGAGTTCGCTGGGCAGGGGCGTGCGGAACCAGGTGTACGTTTTTGCGGAGTAGGTCATGGACATGATGTTCATGAGGGCGAGGAGGCCGGAGGGGTTGGCGGCGAATTCGTAGGATGCGCCTGTGGCCTGGGGGGTGGGGTGTGTTAGCCTCGGTTTTCATGGCGTTTGGATGAGGGTGGAGTGTACTCTGTATTCTCTTCCGCAAACATCATAGTACTGCTTCGCCTCATTCGGCAACTCCCCCTTCTCATCCCTCTTAATCGCCGGCCCATCCCGATGATTAACCTTGAAACACCGATTCGGCCCCCCATCCTTCGCCGCCCTGGTATCCAGCCCGATCTCGTCAAACGCCGCTTTGATCTTATGATACGCATCAAAGTCGCACTCGTTCTTGATCTTCTCGCTCAGTGCGTCACTGTCGTCGAATCCCCATTTCGCCAGGTCGGCACGCCCGTCGCCGGTGAACGGCGATTGACAGGTTTCTGCGTACTGCGGGAAGTCTTTGAAGAGCCAGCGTGCGATGTTGTCTTTGGATTTCATGGCGGAGTCGAGGGTTTGGCCGGTGGAGACGGCTTTGTCGAATTTGGCGTTGGGGGGTGGGGGGTCGGCGGCGGTGTGGACGGTGGGAGGGTCGGCGGCATGGTGTATGGGTGTGTCTTTGAGGGAGGTGTCGTAGGTGAGGTTCGTTAGCGGATTGGAGGTAGGAGGGAGGACGTGTGTCGAAGCCAGTGTCGCGAGCACTGCGAGGGTGAGGATGTGGAGCTTCATGCTGGAAGCTGGTGTGGTTGGTGCTGGTGAGTGAAGGCTCTGCAAACAAAGTGAAGGGAAGGCATTGTGTCGGTGACGGTGGATACGCTGCGGTGAGAGCAAACGCGCTTTTTGGAGGTAAGTAAGGTGAGAGCGACCCGTCGAAGGAAGGTGCGGCCAACATCAACATTTGAGTCCAGAATCATCTTATTGCTATGTCGCACCTATGTTGCTCTTCAATGCATAATGACAATAAGTTTTGTACAGCCTTTAGTGAGTTGCGCAATGCAGTGAGCGTTCCGGTCCATGACTTCAACATCATGAAATGCTCACTCGCACTGCGCCATCATACCCGAAGCACACTACCAGGGAAAAGATAAAACACCCATTTCTTTGCAATTCGTGCCGTTCAACCTGAGCACGTTCTACCACCTCTTTCCTTCCGTCTACCAAGCTCCAGCTTGAACTCCCGCATCTAATCCAGCAAAGTTTCACTCCTCTTCCCTCGTTGCCTCAACTACTCTATTCCAATTCTTATCACAACAGCAACCGAATTCCTTCCCCGCTCAACATATACTTCAACGATGGTAGCATCACCAAACTAGTCTTATGACCTTTTACTAGAAAAAAAGCTGAACACGTCTGCAGACTACATCAACACAAAAACATGCAAAGTTAGTGCCGTAACGTTAGTGTAGGCTCTAGGCTCACATCACATCCTATCCACCTAGCAGAGGACTTCACAACTTCCCCGCCAACCCCCCCTTCGCAGCCTCAAAAGGCACAGCAACATTCTTCTCCGCCCACTCCTTCTCCGCCTCCGTCCCCGGCATCGGCGGCACCATCCCATTCACTTTCCACAAATCCCTATCCACATCTTCACAGCTATACTCCCAATCGTATCCTCTATCCGCAATAAACGGTTTCAGCGCCTTATCCACGGCATCCATAAAGCGGTGTTTGTGCTCGATTGATGTACTATTTCTAATCAGCACAGACGTTCACGTGCAATATCCACTAGGTAGGGATGTAAATACAATTGCCTTGCAAGATGTTCCATCTTGATTCGTATCATGGGCACTGAGCTATCGCGGCCGGGCTTGTTGGCCTCGTTGTTTGGGGAGGGACGGGGTACGCCGCCGATGAAGAAGGATTCTGGTTGGATGGGTTGGAAGAGGACGTTTACGTAGAATCTAGGCAGGCCGACGATGGTGTAGAGTTTTGTGATTTCGTTTGCGAGGGCGGTTTTGTCGGCGAGGGAGGTGAAGGTGTTGGGTGGGTGGTAGATTATCCAGAGAGGCATTGTTGAGGATGTTTGTGAGGTTATGAGGGAGGGGGAATGGGATGATAGACGATGTGTTGGTCTTCTAGATACTGGGTATACTACGAAGCTTATATAATAACCATATACAATTCATACCGACGATGTAGGTTTACCTAGGTAGGTTGCACGTGATTTGGAATAGTAATCACGACCGAGTGGTTACTAAGGGCTGCGCTAATCATGCACCGCATTGGGACTAACAAGAAGACGTAGATCTTGGTACACCGCGCAAGAACGACTAATCATGAACCATCGCGGTCTTCTGGGCTTCGCTCTTGGGTCTGAACTCTTTGAGCGATTAACTTTGGGTGTAACCCTCATGGTGATTCATCGTTGCGTGGGAACGTGACTTCGTGGGAGGTTGTTTCCCCGCACATTGTTACTAGACGGGTATCACTGGTACTGGATAGCAGGTTCGCGACTAGCGTGATAGGTAGACCATCGTTACGTCCGTAACAATCGTTGGCTTGCCCGCGTTGAGGTATGCGGCTCTATTCTGCAACGGACCCGCGTTCACAACTCCGCCACAACCCTTCGTACGACTTCATCGAGATCTTCCTCTTGCAGCCCTAGCAGATCATTCGCAAAGCCTTCCTTCTCTTTCCAGTCTGCAGCAACAACGCCCCACACTGCAACGACCTCCTCCCTTGCCTCCCCATCTCCACTTAGCATCTTCGGCCGAGAAACATCCAGCTCTTCCTTGCTGGTCTGATCGATCCGCTCAAATTTATCGCCCGTAGCCTTCTCCAATGCATCAAGAACTTCGAGTTGCGTGACATGGTGGCTGTGTACGTAAAGTAGCTTGTTGGCGGTTTCATCTGGCTTCTCCAGGATCTTGATGACTGCTTTGCCGATAAAGTCCAGGTTTGAGGCGGAGAACTTGATGTTGCCGCCGTCGAGAATGTATGCTTTGCGAGCCTTGACGTCGAACTTGAGTAGACCGCATGTCATGCCCCAGTCGAAGAAGTGGCCGGTGACGAGACTCGTCCAAGCAAGCTTTCCACTACCGTTTTCGCGCTCCTTACCCTCCAATGTCAAGAGGTAGTCCCGAACGTCTTTCTTGCCCTTCATCAGCGGAAGAATTTCATTCGTCTTGTCATCCGCAGAGTCGCAGCTGCCGAACTCAGCGGGCATCACGCGCTTCACGCCGCCTTTGAACGCCGCATCGATGAGCTTCTTTTGCGATTCGACATGGCTGCCTGCAATGGTGATGACGAGGGCGTCGATATTGTTTTCTCGCAATACTTTGGCGACTCCATCAACGTTGAGATCATCGGGGATTGTGATGACTTTTGTTTTGGGGTAGACGGATTTGGATGTTTGGCGGTTGAGGACGAAGATGTCGAATTCGGAGGCTTTGAGCGCGTTAAGGACGGGTGCGCCGAGTGTTCCTGTGCCGCCGATGAGGGCGACGTTGGTGATGGTCATTGTGTTGTGCGGTGTTGATATATGTGATGATTGCGGGGTGAGTTGGATGCAGCTCCACGGGGAAGGGGCGATCGGCTATGAGCGCATAGTCACGGGCCTACCTAATCATGGAGGCTTCCATCACGTCTTTCGAACGCGAGATCGTATACTACGTGAATTCTATATTGATACCTGCGCGACAAGGTAAAGCCAGCAATGGCGAGGACATACGGCGTTCGCGTGTGTTGATGTCGATGATGTCATAGCACTCCCTGACGGCTACATCGGCGGCTATCGCTCTGCTATGAAGCTGGCACTCACGACGTCGCTGCCAACCCATCGCTTTGTAGCCCGCAGTCGCTGTGCTACATTCGCGTACACGCCCAATGACTGAACATCATATCCCGGTCCATGGGTGTGTCGACTGCGCCGCATGCCCTCATCTTGGATGCGCGGGTGCGGGGTTGGTGCGACTTGACATGAAAACCTATAGAGTCGGCTGGGTAATCTCTGCGACTTTGCGCCCTTTTCTCTTGCCTTGTATCCTGTTGTTTAGCCGGACGGGTTCAGCATTATGCTACAAAGCTGATGTTACCCGCCGCGCATACCTGACGTCTCAACTGCCTTGATCCGACTTGCCGGAGGTCATACATCAAGCCCAGATCTGGCAACCAAAGATGGAGGATCATGAGGCGCCTTATCAGTATCAACCAATGAACGCCAGCTACGAGATCCGCGTCCTCCATGTGGAACCAGGCGCGTTCGCTGAGCCTCTCCGTGGCAGCCTCGTGGTGCAGAAGATTAGGGATGCCAAAGCAACCCCGCCAGCTTACGATTGCGTATCCTATTGCTGGGGCACTCAAGAGAATGTTGTGTCCTTCAATTGCGATGGCAAAGCGTTCCGAATCACGGCGACCGTCGATGAAATGTTGCGACATTTGAGGAAGCCTACGGAGTCATGTTATCTATGGATAGATGCTAGTACGTACTGATGCGTTCTCCATCACACGGGCTCTACTGACCGAAGGCGTAGTCTGCATCGACCAAGCCGAAAGGCAAGAAAAGAGCCGACAAGTGCGTACGATGGACATTATCTATGCCTTGGCTTGCAAAGTACACGTCTGGCTAGGCCCCGCAACAGACGAAGAGATTGATTCTGTGTGGCCAATGTTCAGGACCGGTGACCCCGAACCGGGTTTTTCGTTCATGGACGAGGCCTATGTTACGATCTTTCATCAGACCATAGATAGGAAGGTCTGGAGTCGTTGTTCCGACGAAACGACGTCATTCTCTTTGTGTGTGAAGAAGTTCTTCCATCGGGCTTGGTTCACAAGACGATGGATCCTGCAAGAGGTATCCCTTGCCCGCGAGGTGATCGTTCATTGCGGATTTCATGAAGTTCCGTGGGTTAGATTCCACCAGGGCGCGCACTTTCATCGCAGTCTTCTTGATAGTAGCCAGCGTGAGCACGGTGCCTGTAGTTTTGCTACCGTGGCAACACAGGCCCTCGAAACTATTGAAAGTCTGGAGACTTCAAGGACGCAGAAGAAAGATTATGTTGAGGGAATGGAAAGAAACCCACATCACGCGATTAAGAGAGTACTGGGGCTTCTGGAGCAGTATCATCGTGCCAATTGTGTCGACGAACGCGATCGCCTGTATGCCTTGTACGGTCTCTTGCTAAGTACAAAGCTTCCCCCTGTACAAGTTAGACCGTTGATGCGAGCGTGCCCGGTGAATTACAACAGTCACTTTTCGGACGTCTATACCGATTTTGCCGCCGCTGCGGTTGGATCTGGGCATGGTTTTCAAGTTCTCGCACAAGTCATCGAATTTGGGGCACTCTCCCAGCAAGACAAGCGCTGGCCTTCATGGGTACCCAGCTGGAACACAGAAAAGACCATGGAGGATATGAAGGATATGCTCACACTCCACACGAAGAATCCTCGATTTTCGCCAGATGTCCGCGACGCCCCCGAGAGCTACTATTTCCCCTCAATGAAGCTGGGTACAGGAGATACAGCCATGTTTATAGAAGTGTACAACTCTAGAGCGCTTCGATTCCGTGGTTCTACCGATCGCATTTGCGAGGTTCAACCGAGCACCTGCCGTCTGGACCTGCTGGCATCTATGAAAACGATGCTTGGTCGTCGATTTGTTGTCCGTCAATTTGTTGTTCAGGCTTCAACAATATCCAGAGACATCGTGGCGTGGTTAGTCATTCTCGCGATTACCCGCGCGCCAACGATGTTGTCACGACCACGTATCGAGGTCAAAGGCTCTCTGACTACACCATGGTGGCACGATGAAATCAAGTCGAGTAACTACACCGAAATGCATAAATACGTAAGGAAGGTTTTCGGATTACCACTGGAAGAAGATCCAAAACGGAAGTATGAAATAGACCATGACAGTTTTGTGTCGGAAGCGAGGCGAGTACTGCAGGGCCTCTATCCGTTCCGCTACGAACACGAAGGATGTGCAGCGTTCGGCATCGCCTTCGCAGAAGTACAGACTGGGGACTTTGTGTTTCGTACCGCTGAAGCACTCAGCCACAAAGATGAAGACGGAGTCCATATGCCTCCGGTCAGTGGGTTGATAATCCGGCCTTATCATCAAGCGAGCCCTGCAGGCCCTGCCACGTTCCGTCTCGTGGGCATGTGCTTTGCTTACTGCCACGATGTGGAGGAACCAGAGTTGGTCGAGGTTGTCTTGGTATAGGGAATACTGGCTGGAATAGGCATAAAAATCAGGCCGGGAGTATTTCAAGGCTTCAAGACCACATGGACATCGCTTTGATCTGCCACGTTGGAGAACACATATATAGCTGCCCTGCATACAACTCGGAGAACATTCGTTGTCGTCTCCTGGACTCAAAGATACCAAAGAGAGACATCCTTTCAAAAGACACAACGATGGGTCGCAGCTGGGAGGGATGCAGCATCGAGGCCCATTGTACATGGAAAAACATGAACAGGTGCGCTGCCGTCTACAATGACATACGAGACAAAAGCTGACAGCACTTCAAAGCAATGTAGGCTTCAGATCAAACCATGCCCCAGCGAAGCTGCGGTGGTGATGCAGGATGATTGTGCCATCAGGAAACTACCGACGGAGTAGGATACGTTGAGAAATGCGATCAAGCGGTGACACGCCGAACACTGCAGCGGACAACCTCAGAGCTATCGAAGATATCCCGTACACTAAGCTATAATTCCAGTGACCAGCCCGATGCTGGACCCGGCCTCATTCTGAGTCAAAAGTGAAAGCGCGTTCTCTTCTTGGTTGCGACGAGTCGTGGGATCCAAGTCCATAATCGCGATGGCAACTGCAATGGCGATTGCAACAGCAACAAAGATGAAGCGAGCGCCGCAGATGCGCCGGTATTGACATCACCAGGCGTGAGAATCTTTCTTTACGATGCGATCCCACAGGCTCTGAGCACGAGCGCGTGATGCGCAGAATCAGAATTGCGATAGGCGATATTCCTTCTTTTCAACATGAGTATTTGGTGTTGTCGATGCTTGGGAGCATTTCCGCGGTGTTTGATCCGGAGCGTGCATCGGGGCACCCACGTGCCGACGCAAGCTTGCATCGAAAAGCACGGGCGAAACCGGAGACGGAAGACCGCCCGGGACCGCGATAAGCTTCCAAGGTTTAGCCCTCCACGCAATCCCCATCACCGTTTCCAATAAGAGTCACGTCGCGGTGGGAGTTTGCCTCTCGCAAGTCCTTGTGACATGCAGTGTTGTTTGAAGAACATTCTCGTCGTCTCACACGTCACCCGAATCTATCCAAGTATATATCTCCAACACATCACATGACGTCTTCAATCGTGAGCGTGCGATTTCGACCAGCCGATCGCCATCGTGGTGTTGAGAATGTTTCAGCTGGGGGGTGCAGGCTCGCGGCGTCTGAGTGGGCCGGTTGGTGGTCGCCAGTGTGGAGGGCGGCACTAAGGGAGGCCGCGCATGCAGGCCAAGCCCAACGCCACAAAATGGCGCCGGCCGTCCAGGCTTGGACGCATAATTGACTTGGGCTAAGAAGAGTACCTTGTTCCACACGGCGAGGGTGAGGTGTAAACTTCACCGGATGGTGATCGAGGCCTGGTGGGTTGTGGGTGTTGGCTGTAGACTATTGAGTGCGAGACCCAGGTACCTAGGTAGTGTATCCAGGATCGTATTCTGATCCGAGGCTTCCGGTGTTATTGATGCTGTTGCCTGGCATATGCGCAGTGCAGTGCGGTGCGACAGCAACATGTTGTTGCTGCTGTCTCGCGTGGTGCCACCTACTCCCACCACGTTGACTCCCCGCGGACAGCCGGCAGCGGATGACATAACGACACTGAGACGACTTGAGTCGTTAAACGTTTGCTGGCAGCGACTTAGCGGATGCGCCCCTTGGCTAACACTTAGCGAAAGGCCCCATAATGATGTAAATTGCGCGAAAAGCAAACCTTGGGCGCGCAGCTGGCAGCGACGTCGTCCAGTGAGGCAGTGGGAAGACAGTCGCGATATGAGGGTGACCATCGGTTATGTCTGCTATTTTCATGTGAATTGCTTTGTCGACTTTTGTCTGAGACGCAAGGGCAACATCGCCAATTCCGGCAAGGAGGTGGGCTGACCGGGGCCCCCCGGCTAGCGCGGCTTAGGGCAGCCCGTACGTGTGGAAATGCGCTGAATGACTGCTCCCCCCGAACTTCGTCGTCGCTGCCCTTCATCACAACATCATCGCCGTCTGGCACACCATCCCCTCACCTTCCCCCCCCCACCACCGCCTCTCCACGGCCTTTTGTAGCCCTGCACGCCTGTAATACGCCCCTCTCTCCTGTATTCACGAATTCTTGCCCGGAATTTCGTGCTGGTGCGGCTGTCTCTTCCTTATCAACCTTGAGTGGCCGATCATCGCGCCTCTTGCCCTCCACGTCACCACCTCAACGGCTTAACTGCTTGTTGCTTCTCTTCCTGCACTCCTTCGCCCGCACTTGATACCCCCTACCCGTTTTAATATTCTCTCCTGCACGACTTGCCCTTCGATTTTCCCGAAGATTCAAGTCGCGCATTACTGTTGTTGCGCCTGCTGCAACGTCATCCTGCAGCCTCACTAGCACTCGACTTCGATGCGCACGACCCTCACAACTACAGATGAGCTCTGTTGGTTTTAGGCTTCCACTTCTTTCACAATGCAGTCCATGTTCCGCCTCCCATGGTGTAACGAGTCGCCTGGCGACAAGATCATGGAGAAGTCGACGCTCCACAAGTCAAGACCGCTGCCGGTCGACATGCCACACTTCATGAACAACATGAATAAGATCAAGCGGAAACGGACTGACAGTCCTGAGCCAGTAGCCAAGAAGTGGAAGGGCGCGCATGGTGAGGTGAGACCGTCGACGGTCAACGCAAATGCGAATGCAAACGCGAAAGCTGCGACCGACAATGGACGTCTTGCGGACTCACCCAAGCCTGCTGCTGATGTCTTGGATGCCCGACCCAAGGCCCAGCCGAGGAAAGAAGGTGCAAGCAAGAGCAAGGCCGCGAAACCTCAGCAACCGACTGCCAAACTTGACTCCATCAACACGCCATCGACCACCATGGACTCTGGACTGACCCCTGTGCAACAAGCCATCGAGGCGCAAATCAACTACGAGATTCTGCTCAAGCACAACGAACTTCGTTTGATTGAGCAGGAGCTCGCCAAGTGCCAGGTTTCCCTCGAGCAGCTGAGGCGTTGTTCGCTCATCCCATTCCCCGGTACCGACGGCCTTAGTGAGGATGTCAGTCTCGGAGTTGGTGCTTCGTTGCAACCCAGTTCTGGCATGACAGAACCTCAGTATGCTGCTCCCTGGGGAGTCACCGACGGCCCGTACACTCGCCACTACGCAAAATGGTTGATCTCGGATGCCAAGTTTGACCCCGTATCTGAACGCGCATTCGCTCAGCAAGCTCAAGGGTACTTTGGCACTGGTGAAGGCAGAACGACGCGCGGCAGCTTTGCTGACTATGGGTCTCACAGAGGCCGCACGTCGCGAACTTCGACTGGAATGTTGAAGCTCACGCCCCTTGGTGAAACTCCAGCACCAGCGCCCAAGGTCGACCCGTTGTTGCACAAGCGATCGACGGACGGTCAGTGGGTGCGCCTGTACTGCGCCCCGTGTGGCCACAGCAACTTCTCCAACACTCAGGGTTTCCTCAATCACTGCCGGATCAAGCATACACAGGTCTTCAAGAGCCACGACGCTGCAGCCATCGCATGTGGTGTCCCGGTGGATGTTGACAATGTTGGTACTCCTGTTGCCGCTGCCGCTGCCGAACCTGCGAGCGCTCCAGTTGCGCCTCCAGCCGTCTCATTCCCCGTTGTTGCCACTCCCGGCATCGTCCACCCACTAGCATCACAATCTGCACCCGTCCCACAAGCCCGGGAGGTACACCGTGATCAGAACGCCTCACCACGTGACGATTCCAAGGTTACCACCCCGGCTAACTTTGCCAAGTCATCATCGACGCCCTACCTCGCTGCCCGATTCGCCAACAGCGGCGCCCAAGGCGACTTCAAGGAGCTTGTCGAGACTGCCCGCGCAAAGGTCGACCTGGACGCCATGGATGCCTCGGATGACGACAGCCCTGCCCCGACCCCCGTGTCAGCAGTGCCGCCCCATCTAGCGCGTCTCCCTGCCAGCGGACCCGCAAGCAAGGCCCCGTCAGCACGACCAGGCAGCAAGAAGGGCAGCAATTCCAGCCATGCGCGCCTGCCGTTATCGTTCCCGTCTCCCACCAAGTCTGAAGGCGATCATCACATGCCAAGCTCACCGGTAGATCTCAGCCCTCACACGGTTGAGTCGAACCCGGGGCTTGTCAGCGATCACGACGATGACGATGATGAAGACGCTGACGATGCACACAGCCAACCTGATCTTTCGATCGGCGGCGACGACGTCATGGTCGAGGATGCGAGTGACGTCGAGGGCGTGCAGGAACGCAGGGGTTCACGACCAGCACTCCATGGATGCTTCGAAAAGGGAGAGGGAAGCCGGAAGCACTGAGCAGCGAGAGCGAGTTAGGTCCGGCTCACGCTGACGCTGTTTCTCATCCCCTTCTCCCCTTACGATGTCACTTGTCATGGAGCTATGGTATTCTTTCTTTCCTTCCCAACACCGGCGGCTTTTCTCCATTCTTCACTTATACACGGGTTACCAGCAATGGACGGAGTGGGTCCGGCTGGCTCAGGACATTCCAACATGTTCTGCTTTTTGATGTTTGGTCCACTTGTTCTCTTATCCGCGTGTCACTTGCTGCTGCTATTACTACTACTGCTGTTCTTACGGAAATGCCCTCAAAATGTGTGTCAGAAACTCTCATCTCACGAGTCGAGCGAGTCGTTGTTCTTTCCATCCAGGAAGGGAAGGTGGCTCTCTCTTTAGTTTTAGGCGCTGGAAACGTCGTGTATCATCACCTTTTGCTATATGTACGAAATTGGGTGGTGTCTCTGGTTGGCGGTTGTTGGTTGTTGTTGTTCATCTTTTTATGGGATGGAGTGGGTGGTTATTAGATGGAGATGGATGCTTTGGGGGTTGTGCTGGTACACTGGCATTTGGCTAAAATGATGGCAAGGAGTGTGAAAGCTTGCTTGCGCGATTTGTTTGCTGCCTTTTGATGTATATAACCTTTTTAATCTTATGAAAATCTTGTTAAACGCATTGGATTGGATGGGCTGGTGATGATGTTTTCGTGGCTTCTTGCTTGCCGCGGCTTGTTGGTTAATGTGAAGGTTGACTTCCGTGGATGTGTGACTGGTATTTTGATCGGCCCGCCCATTGCCCAGTTCCTGATGCTGTTCCCTAACGCCTCGCTTCGTAAATGTGTCCTCCGCGAATCCCTCTGTTCGTCTAACGCGATGTATCCTCCTATAACACAACCGGCTCAACTCATAAATTGCAGTACCTGTACATCGTCAGCTTCTCATCCTCCCATCCCACCCCTCTCCCATTCCCTTCCCTCCCCCTCTCTCCCTTCCCTCCCCCCATCCCTCCCATCTCATCACAAAAATCCCACTTACAGCCATAACAACACAAGCCAAACTAACATACGGGCTCAGCCGCTCCCCCACACGCGCAGCTTTCCAAACCGGCGATATCCAATACTTCTCCTTGTTTCGGTCGAGCGGGCCCGGGAAAGTCGCGTGTGCGTAGGTTGCCGTGCAGATTGTGAGCAGGATTACGAGGAGTAGGGATTGGAAGTTGAAGAGGGCTGTCTAGATAGGGTTAGAGGGGGGGTTTGGGG